>NC_045691.1:10593424-10746570 GCF_003331165.1 Xiphophorus hellerii | reverse complement strand
TTTATAAGCCAGAGTCAAATCAAGGTGAGGTGATGTTTCACCAACTGGACTCCAGCTAATTAATCAATAAAACTTGTGCTGTCATCAGTTAAGATAAATGATTAAAAGTTTTCTACTCATGTCAAACAATAGTTAAAGGTAATATGCTTCATTAAGCATGTCAGATATAAAGTTTTTCTTGTTTCATATAGTCTTAATTGTTAAATTTATCAAAATTATCTGATTAAGTATTAGAAAAGGGTAAGAAATATACGTTTAATTTCCTAATCATATCACCCTGTACAATATCATCCTAACTACATTATTTTCCACAATTAAATGTGTTACAAAGATACTTTTTAGAAGAGTAGCAAGAAGAAAGTTATTATGGAGGAAAAAAAGGGACAAAGTCTCATTTGTAGGTTGTGACAAGTGAAGTAGAAACCAACTGTGTAGAAGAAATGACTCTGGACAGATGAGACCAAAATTGAAACTTGTGTAGAATGGAATGTTAGGGGGAACACTAACACTGCTCATCTTTAAATGCACTGCCCCCATGAAACCTGTTATTACAGCATCATGCTATGGGGAGGCTTATATTCAGCAGGGAGAAGTAACTGGTCGGGGTTAATGTGAAGATTGATGGAGCTAAATAAATGGCAAATATGTTCTAGGCAGGGAGACTGAGTTGACTGAGACTGAGCTGAGTTTTGGATAAAGAGACACCTTTCTGTTGAACAACTGCCCTAAACAGTCAGAGTCACAATAAATCTTTTTTGTCTGATAGTAACACAAAATCTCCAACACAGCACATTTGGGTTTTAAACTAAAACCAAATGTTCATTTAAAACCCACGATAGTGGCATAAGGCCTCGCAAAATGGTTCAGTCAAAATCAGAGGAAGTTCACTAGTTAAGTTTTGCTGTGCTTTTATTATCTTGGAACCTACTATCTCTTACATTTACCGTATTTGTGTAAAAGTGGGTCTTTGTCCAAGTTTTTGGACTAAGTGACATTTGTTGCTTGAATTTTAAGTCTGTCTTGTGTTTCATATGTACACTGTAAAAAAAGTCAGTAAATTTACGGTAAAAAACTGTAAAAAACCAACAGTTTTTGACCGTCGTATCCAAAAACATTGCATTACCGTAGAAATTACATGGAACTACCGTAAGTCGAAACTGCAAAGAAAGTCAGTAAATTTACGGTAAAAAATTGTAAAATGCCAGCAGTTACTGACCAGAATATTCACAGCATTATACTGCCGTAGAAAATACATGGCATTATCATAACTGAATAAACATATATCCTAAATAATTGTGACAGTCACGAATGTAGAAAATACAGAAATATAGTGTAAAAATATAAGTAATTGTAAAGTTCTTAAAAAATTGTAATATTGCCAGCAGTTAATTACCCTAAACTTAACAGTAGCAATCAGCCAAAATTACAAATTTTGCTGATGTTTAGATCTACAATGTAAAAGCGTAAACAAGACTGCAAAATAATTTTTTACAAAGAACAGAATGCTGGTGTGATATTTTGGTTTCTTTTTTAATAATGCCTTTAATACACCAAACTGAAATCTCAGCAGTAGACCAGGCATCGATCTGGCGATCCACCGATTGCAAAGCAAACTCCTACAGCCAACGCCACCATCATTTATGAGAGCATTTGATCATTAACATTAAGAGAACTGTATGTTAGCCCCTCTTGCTTGAATGAAGCTGAAGTTGGTTTCCAATTGCTGCTTCCAATTTGGGAAATGGCTAAAGGGCAATTCCACCTAATTTTTCACTGCAATCAGCATCTTTAATTTACTCTAGCTAAAAAACTACAACACCTAGACTCTTCAAATCTGGACTAGATTATTCTCAACTCATATCAGAATATTTAGAACCAAGTGTGGGATTTGTAAAACCTTTATCTGATTTGTGAAACTTCAATAAAGAACAATTCTAGTGTTATCCAAAATCATACAAGTTGTAAAGTCACCCATCATTGAAGTTTCACAAATCCCACACTTGGTTTTAAATATTGTGCTATTAGTAGAGAATAGTCTAGAGCAGGGGTCCCCAAACTTTTTCCTGCGAGGGCCACATAGCTGTTCCTTTCTCTGCTCGGGGGCCGGTCTTAGTTTTTGGAGAAAGATACCTTAGAAACTTATTGTCGGCGGGGGGGGGGGGGGGGGCTGTTCTGTCTTTGAAACTGTCGACGGGGGGGGGGGGGGGGGGGGGGGGGGGGTGCTGACTACGACACATTCGCGGTCGCTTTTAGATAGATTTTTACCCAGAATGGAAATGGAAAAAACCGTGAGTGAAACGGTGACTGGGACTGACTAGTATATATTTGAGGGAAAGTTAGTTTAACATCTGCTCAAGAGCCCCCTGGTGGTTGAAGAGAAATCCACAAACCAGAAAATACAATATATGAAAAAATACACTGAATGCTCTCTGGTATGAGGAGGCGGGCCAGATCCGGCATTGCCAGACCAAATGACGCAGGCCGTAGTTTGGGGACCCCTGGTCTAGAGAGTTTTTCATTTTGTTATTGTGATAAATAGTAGGGTTTACAGTAAATGGAGACTGTTATTTGTCATGTAAACAAATAATTATCTAGTTTGCATTGCTGCTTGATCCTTCAGCATCAGCAGCAAGATTCTTTTAACTCTGTTCCTGTAGTGGTGTCCTGAACTCAACACAGTAAAGTCACTGTGCTAACTAAGGTTGCTAACTAGGGTGCTGAGAGCCCAGTAGGCCTGGTCCTTGTCAAGATGCTGCTACTGTCTTTGAAATCAAATTTCTGCTATTTTTGCACGTTCAGGAGGAGAAGGGCAACACATCACAGGTGAGTCCCTTTCACGGTTTCAACTGAAGTTAGCTAACTTTAACCAACTGACAAAGAAATGTGTAGTTTCTGAGCCATGCTGTTTATGTACATGCACTGCAGCTAGATATTTTTACTATATGGAACATTTAATCTTCACAGATGCAACACTTCCATTAATGTTTCTGTAGGAACGGCCTGCATAGATTATATTTCTGGTCTACTTCAGACTACATGTGCTTAAAGTTATTGTTAATGGCAGAAGCAACTTTTTCCAAGTTTGGTTCAATAATTAATTTGAATTACTTTGAGTGTGAAATGTTCATGCATGCAAGTTAAATCTCTGAAGAACATGTTAGCTTTTGTTTCAATATTTTGGTAATACTTAGAAGTATAAAGCTTGGCATCAGAGATATTATTTAATATTTTCCTTTGACCTCTTGACTCTCACACCCAAAATACTTGCACTAAAGTCACTGGGTCCATGACAGTTGAAGGATTTGAAGATAAGAGAATTTAAATATTAATATTTTACAGCTTTTCTCAGTTTGGGTGCATCTCTCAGAACAGAATTGAAATTCTTAAAACTACCTGTTCAATCTTCAAATTACTGTGTCACTTCTGCACATCAAAACAATTAGTTTTGCAAGTTTTGCTTTTGTACATCATGTAGCTGGTTATGTACACTTCTATGCTTTTATAATTGTAATTTGCTTTTATCGTCTTGATCAAAATATGTTAACCCTCCTGTTGTCCTCGGGTCAAAATGACCCGCCACTGTGTTAAACCCCCCCCCCCCCCAAAAAATCCCCTAAATGTAATTTTTTTAACTTGAGATTTTAAGACTTTTCCTAGATTGGCCCAGACAATAGAAAAAGTTCAGTGTTGCTTTTATTCTCATTTCCATGTAAGCTGTACAAAAAAAGGTACAAAGATGGTCTTCAGGTCAAAATGACCCGTGAGGCAAATGGAGTTGAAATCAAGGTCACAGAGTTATTTACAAACCATAAAATGTTACAAAGTTTTAGTTGTGTCTCAGATCAATCAGTAGCAGAAGTGAGCAGAGAGTGGAAGGCCAATTTTCCGAGCCACAATGCCAGTCAAACTCTTTCACACCTACTCAAGACTGATGCGATTTGATGACCGTGAATCAAGACCAGCAAGACGTATGACAGACAAACTTGCAGCCATAAGAGAGGTATGGGACAAGTGGGTGGAGCGGTTGCCCTACCTCTACAATCCAGAGCCTGATGTAACAGTGGATGAGCAACTGGTTCCATTTAGAGGTAATCTGTTTTCATATTTGTAATAAAAGTGATTTTCACTATTGATTTCTTTGACTGTTTTCTGTGACACTGATACTAATCACTGATGCTAATGTCTTTTGTCCAAAGGTTGTTGTCCTTTCCGGCAGTATATGCCCAGCAAGCCAGCAAAATATGGGATCAAGTCATGGGTGGCTTCTGAATCAAGCTATGCTTGGAAAATGCAAGTCTATACTGGGAAGTCAACCAGTGGATGCCCAGAGAAGAACCAGGGGTTGCGAGTTGTGCTTGATGTGACAGAGGGACTGAGGGGTCACAATGTGACATGTGACAATTTCTTCAACTCTTATGAACTCGGACAGCAGCTCCTGAAGAGGAAGATCACCATGGTTGGTACAGTTCAAAAGAACAAGCCTGAGCTCCCACCTGCACTGCTTGGGTCAAAGGAGAGAGAGGTCTTCTCCTCAAAGTTTGCCTTCACACCCACCACCACTCTAGTTTCCTACCTCCCAAAGAAAAACAAGAATGTAGTTCTTCTGAGCACACTGCACAAAGACGGCGACATTAGTGACCGTGAGGACAGGAAGCCAATCATCATCCTGGAATAAAACCGAAACAAAGGAGGTGTGGACAACCTAGATAAGGTGATTGGAGCATATAGCTGCAGAAGAATGACTGCCCGCTGGCCCCTGGTCATCTTCCACAACATCATTGATGTGTCCTCCTACAATGCCTTTGTGATTTGGATAGAGATCAACCCAACCTGGATGTCTCATAAGCACAACAAGAAGAGGGTGTTCCTGGAGCAGCTAGGAAAGGCACTTGTAACTCCACTCATTGAAAGAAGGAAGCATGTCCCCCACACAGAAGCCTCAGCAGCAGTTGTGAAAGCTATTCAGAGTGCAGCAGCTCCTGATCAACCTGAGGATCCATCTACCACAGCCACTTCCTCAGCTAAGCCAAGTAAGAGGAAGAGATGTCAGTTCTGCCCTCAGACTGTAAAACACATACTGTGTGCTGCAGGTGTAAGAAATATATCTGCAAAGGCTGTGCACTTGCATACTGCCCTACATGTGCCAATTAGTTGAATGGGTTATGTTATTTTTCATATTTTTGTATTGTACATCCTCTTGTTCACTGGAGAAAAGTAAAAGAAAATTAGTCACTGTGATGAATAAAAATGCATTCGAAACTCATTTTGCACATTTTTTTTTCTTAAGCTATAGAAATTCAAGTGGAGAGGGAAAAGTCAAGTATTCACACATTTTGTGGTGAGTGACAATATACAAGATAGAATTTGGTGTTTAAAATTCAATTAAGCTGCTTATATTGGGGGTTTATTGAAGACGGGTCATTTTGACCCGGAGGATAAAGGGTGTATACAGAAAATGAGGACAACAGGACAACAACGTGTCTGTGTTGAATTCTCAACTTCCAAAATAGCATCAGTTCATTGTGTAAGTCTTAACATGCATAAGTCTTAAAGTTGTCATAATGTGAATCATATATTAATTAATTTATATTCTATTATTTTCTAAATCTGTCCTGAATTGGTAAATTGCTCCCAAGTGAGTCCTGAGTTTCTCTAACAGGTCAGTGTATGAACCATTAGCTCAACCAACGATCAACCAGTTTTCTGAAACAGATTGGAGGTGCATCTTGTGAACCATCAGTTGGCAACATTATGCTCTATATAGTCAGAACACAACACAATGTTACATGTCTGAGAACTGATGAACAAGTATCTGGGCAGAGTGAACAGCCAGAGAGAAGAAGAGGAGTGAGGCTGAGGAGGAAATAGTTGGGAGGAAAGCAGAAGAAGAGTCAGAAGAGGCTGAGGACATCTGCCAGTTTCCATCAGTCCAACATCAGGACATGGCTGAGACCCACAACATGATGCTGATGGAGGTCCTCCCACCCTACTGTTCATTCCTTAACCCCACTGAGGAAAAAAGATTCCTCAGTGGAGTTAAGGAACAAAGTGACTATGGAAATTAAAATGTAATGTAATTTCTACAGCACTGTACAGTTTTCCTTGAGGAGATTGTCCTGTGGCTCCTTTTCTACTTTTTTTGTTCTCTGCATTTCTGTCTTTTTCTTTCTGAATCACCATGGCATGGTCCATGAATAAATTATAGCAAAAGCGTAAATCAGTGTTTCTCAATCCTGGTCTTCAGCGTCACCCTGTCCTGCAGGTTTAGGTATTTCCCTTCTGCCACACACCTGAATTGTATCTCTGGATGATTAACAAGCTTCTGCAGTACTTGATTGTCATCCAATCATTTGAATCAGCTGTTCTGGAGTAGAGGCACATCTAAAACATGCAGAGCAGGGGGGCGTTGAGGACCAGGGTTGAGAAACACTGGCGTAAATGATCCTTTTGTAGTCTCTTCTCATGACTAATCGATTTGACTGTCTTATCTGTACATAGAGAGACTATAACTTATTATTTTGAGTCACTGATATGTTAACAGACAGGATTTTAAGAGCTGAACTAAGGATTTTGAAAGCAAACAAATGCTATTTTTCCTGTTTCTACAAATTGTTTTGAGAAATGCGCTTACTGTTTTGTAAATGCCAACAATGACTCGAGAAATGCACCAAAAGTGACTGAGAAAAACTAACCTAGCATAAATTGTCTCAGCTGTATCAATTTGTTTGCCTGTATGAAAAGTGTTCACATTTACAGCTTTGTTTCTGCTAGCTTGCAGGAAATGTAACTTACATAAATGGTTGAAGACAACCTATTGGCCTTCATGAGACTCAGATAAATGGTGAGTATCTATTTCATAAATTGCCTAAAACAGTTATATTTGTTTTTAGTTTGTGTATTTTGTCTGGTTGCAGACCAGAGGATCACACCTGTTGACAACAAACAAAGGTTTAACTACTGAATTTTCAGTCAGAAATGATCACACCACCTGGTTGAAGTACCTGTGTCCATATGCAAGTCAACAAAGGTGAAACAAACATTTAAGCGAATAAGATGTTCATGTAGTGCATCTTTCTAACTTTTTCTTTTTGTTTTCCAGCAGAGAGGAAACACCCGATTGACAACATGCGAGTCTCAATTTCAACCTGTGACTGGGAAGACTACAACCATCCTGAGCAACGTCTGATCTCAGCGACTTGTGACTCTCAACCCAGAACAAGAATCCTTTTATCACCATTTTGTCTTCTACAATATGTTATCTCTTATGTGGACACATACTGTTTGTTTTGTTTTTGTTTTCCAGATCTCAGTAATACCGTGAGGAAACTGGACATAAAATAGAATCAGTTCTTTTTTTAACTTGACTTTTTAAATAGAAATTGTTTCTTTAAGTGGATTACTCGTAATCTGTATTTTTGTTTAATTAGAAATTATTTTCTTTATAACTTTCTGTATAGAAATGCTTGACAAGTTACACTTCCTTGGTTGTTGTACTATAATTTGTATGGTAAAATTCTGGTAGGAACAGAGACCAGTAATTTACCATAAGTTTTTTTTGGGGGGGAGGGTTTACAATAAAATGTCAATATATCATACAGTCTGGATGTGTTTTTCACTCATGTAGATATTATGCCTCAGTCAGCATGACCGTATTTACTACGGCAAAACCACATTTTATTTTTTTTAAAATATTTTAGGAAGTACGGTATTTTACCGTATTTTAAAAATACGGTAGAATCCTGCATTTACAACATACGGTAAAAAACTGGCAGCTGTGGTTGCCAGAATTTTACCGTATATTAAAAATACGGTAAAATCCTGCATTTACAACATACGGTGAAAAACTGGCAGCTGTGGTTGCCAGAATTTTACCGTATTTCAAAAATACGGTGAAATCCTGCATTTAGCAAATACGGTAAGAAACTGGCAGCTGTGGTTGCCAGAATTTTACCGTATTTTAGAAATACGGTAAAAAAATGGCAGCTTTGGTTGCCAGAATTTTACCGTATTTTAGAAATACGGTAAAAAAATGGCAGTTTTGGTTGCCAGACTTTTACCGTATAAAGACGGTAAACTTCTGGCAACTCAGCTGCCAGTTTTTTACCGTAAAATGAGGCCGTTTTTTTTTACAGTGTAGAGTCAAATAAAATATCATTGAACTTGATATCAGTATACTTTAAAACTGAAGGGGATTTTTATCCAATTGTTTTGTTTAAGCTGTGACCCAGTTTCTAGGGTTAGTGAAGAGACTAGGGAGCTTCTTCATTCCTCACAGTTAGACATTTGGAACCATTTGACAACCTAATCAGACATCTCTAAACCTTTCACATATGAAATGGTAAGATAGTTAACTTGTGTACCATGGTATATTTCAGGTAGTTGTTTTAATTAGGTTACATTTGAGAATGAGTTTATTTAGTAAGGTTATTAGTAGCCTTCTAGCCTGCTAAACACTCAGCACAAGCTACTTGCAGTTATATTCTACATCTGCAATTTCATGAAAGAAATAGTGAGAAAGTCATTAAGATATTTCATACAGCGTTACAGTTAGGCTCAAAATTATTCATACACAAGATTTGAAATTACAAAGGTATCTTGCAAGAGGTAATAACAAAAAAAATCTGTCTTTAATTACATTTGAACAAAAAAAACTGCTCCCCAGATCCTGACATCACTGTAAATCAACATTCGCTGGCCATTGGTGTTTGTACTGGTCAAAACTTGAATCAGATTTTAGAAGGAAAAACACAAATTCAAATTGACAGCAGAAGTGAGGGAGGTTAGCGCTCATAATTGTGTGAGTCTTTAAACATGAAACTAAAATCTGGGGCAACCCAAAGATCATGCTCTTCAAGACTTGAGATAAAATCTATGTGAAGAGACTCTGAGCTAATCGAGTTTTCCTTTGCTTGCTCTAATGAAATATTATTGCTATCTTTTCAAAGCCTCTTGCAAGATGATTTAAAATGTGAGCAGCATTTTGAAAAGTATCCCATTAAATGAGACTGCTTAGGATGTAATATAAATTAATTTTTGTAAGAACTGCATATATACATTTATATATACAAGCACATAACATCCAAAAATTTTTGTAACCCATCTTGGCAATAAAACGTATACGTTTTCTTCAAGCACCAAAACAGAGGCTATGCAATGAGAAGGCATTGCCAGTCATCTGTGCAGTAATACATATCTTCCTCAAGCTGACCTTCCAAAAATCTAAAGATAATAAACAGCATGACTGTTCTGGAAGGCTTCAGGAACATGAAAACATATCATGAAGCTGTGACCATGTGGTTTAAAGATTAATAACAATAATGATCTGCCCCATTTAAGCTGCACAAAGCTGTAGCCCATTAAAAAAGTGTTAGAGAGCAGAGCAGAGCATGAAAAAAAAACAGTAAAGAGTATAAAGTCTTTGAAGTGGCTTTTTTTCTTCTCCTGCACATTTTGAGAATCATAGAGGATGTGCATTTCCAAATTCCTTGCCATCTGTGTAAATGTGATACCTCTTCTAAGTACAATGAACTGAAAATGAAAACTGTGTTTCATATAATCCCCAAATCCATCCAACTCTCACATCCTATCATGCAAATTTGGTGCAGTTTGAAGAGAATCCAGTCTCCCAACCATATGCCTGAGCCATGTAAAAGATACAACTATTTATTATGCATGCATTGCAGCAAGCTTATGGTAATGAGGTATTAAATTAGTGCTGGACATTATTGCTGTTCTATATCATTTCTGCTGAAAGAAATTTTGTACAAGTTACAAAAACTGAAAAGGAATCAGAATGTTTTCAATGATTTGTGAGTGAGCTGTACCTGTATTTCTCTTTGATTAGAATAAGTTGCTTCTGCTATGGGATCTGTGTGCCACGAGTAGATTTACAAATAGACTGGGAGATGTTCAAAAGCAGTTATTTGCCACATTTTCCCAGAGCATTTTGCTGTTCTATTTGAACAAAGAAATGGATTTTGTACAATTTTGTAATGCTTAAACATTTGTGCAAGTTTTTCATCATAAAATGTAGAAAGAACAATGACAACATGCATCATTAGATCTATATTATCACCCACCAATATTATGCCAATTCATTCTCAACAACAGCCAAATCTGAGTACATTTTGGCCTGGTTAAGATGAAGTGATTCGTTTTCAGAGTTCAGCACTTAAAAATTCTGAGCTAAGATTCTGAGCTAAGAACTTGTTTATATATTATGTTTTGTCTAGTCAAATGCATATGTTGAAAATAATATAATTCACCAGTTAGCATATTGATTTTGTTATTGTTTGGCCTCTGTTAATGTTTATAAATTCAATTCAAAAATACTTTATTGATCCCAAAGGGAAATGATATGTTGTAACTCTTATTATTCAAGGTTCTTCAAAGAGTTGTAGACGTTGAAGACTGTGGGCATGAAGGACCTACTCCAGTGGTCTGTATTGCAGTGGTCTGTATTGCAACGAATCTGCTGAAGCCTCTACAACAACACTGTTGTTGTATGACAGTGTCATGAAGAGGATGCTCAAGGTTGTCCACAATTTTCTTGATTTAATTAAAAAGTTTTATTTGCACCATAACCTTTAGAGGTTCCAGAGTAACCCAAAGAACTGAACAGGCCTTCTTTATCAAGTTGTTTAGCTGTTTTAAATCACTGGTTCTGATGCTGCTAACCCAGCAAATGATGGAAGAAAAGATCACACTCTCAACAACAGACTTATAGAAGACCTATAGGTCCTTCAGCAAAATATTGCTGAAGGACCTATAGGTCTTCAGCAATATAGGTCCTTCAGCAATAGGTCCTTCAGCAATATTTTGCTGAAGGACCTAAGCTTCAACAAGATGTACTGTACAGCCTGTTTGTCCCTTCGTGTACACCATGTTCCAAATTATTATGCAAGTGATATTTTCTCAGATTTTCTTAAATAGTCAATGCAAATGAGGGTCAGTCATGAACTATTACAGTATAAAACAAATTTTACTGAACAAAGATCCCCATGAGAACAATAATTTTTTCAAAAATAAAAAAACTCAAAATGCACTGTTCCAAATTATTATGCACAGCAGATTTTCTAAACATTTTATGGATTATAAAGAACTGCAAACGGTCATTCTTTGAATGTGCAGCATTAAATGGTCATATATACTATATTCAAAAGCTATTTCAATCAAAAACATCTTAACAGACCAAGTTACATGTTAACATAGGACCCCTTCTTTGATATCACCTGCACAATTCTTGCATCCATTGAACTTGTGAGTTTGTGGATAGTTTCTGCTTGACTTTCTTTGCAGAGCTGCTGTTTTGATATGAACTGCATTTTACCCTCAGATCTTCTGCTTGAGGAAACTCCAAAGGTTCTTAATAGGGTTGAGGTCAGAGGAGGATGGTGACCACACCATGAGTTTCTCCCCTTTAATGCCCATAGCAGCAAATGATACAGTGGTATTCCTTACAGCATGAGATGGTGCATTGTCATGCATGAAGATGATTTTGCTATAGAAGGTATGGCTCTTCCTTTTGAACCATGAAAGAAAGTGATCAGTCAGAAAGTCCATATACTTTGCTGAGGTCATTTTCACACCCTCAGGAACTCTGAAGGGGCCGACCAGCTCTCTCCCCATGATTTCGGCCCAAAAAATGACTCCACCACCTCCTTGCTGACGTCACAACCGTGTTGGGATGTGGTGGCCATCCACCACCAGTCCACTACTGCACCCTTCTGGACCATCCAGGGTTGCACAGCAGTCATCAGTGGACAAGTCTGTTTGAAAATTAATCTTCATGTACGACAGGGCCCACTGCGACCGTTTCTGCTTGTGAGCTCTGGTTAGGGGTGGCCGAATAGTAGGTTCAAGCCTCTGGAGGATCCTCCACCTTGAGGTTCCAGAGGCAACAGCAGCTTCAAATAACTGTTTGCTGCTTTGTAAGGGCATTTTAACAGCTGCTCTCTTAATCTGATTAATTTGTCTAACAGAAACTTTTCTCATTATGCCTTTATCTGTACAAACCCATCTTTGTTCTGAATCTGCCACAAATCTCTTCACAGTACAATACCACTTCAGTTTTCATTAAATATCTAATGTTTTCATACCTCGTCATATGGCACTACACTATCTGATGAGTTTCGTCAGCAGAAAGATCCTTTCTCTTTCCCATATTGTTTGAAACCTGTGGCCTGCTTAATAATGTGGAACATCCTTCTTAAGTAGATTTTCTTTAATTGAGCTCACCAGACAAACTAATCAACCCAGCTCTCTGAAATTAATTATAGTGATTCAAAGAGCCCTGAAACACAATACCATCTATAAATTTAATAGCACAACAAAAAATGTAATCTTTATGACACTTAAATCCAATTTGCATATGGCTTAGCTGTTGAGTCTCCAGTCCGGTCTCTTGTCCAAATGAACACCGAGGTATCTGTGTTCCTCAACCACTGCCGCTTCTTTTCCTGTGATGAAAATAGGATTTGTCCTAACCCTGTTTCTTTTGAAATCTACAATCATCTTGTTTATTTTGTTCACATTCAAGATAAGATGATTAATAACAACATCACAAAATAACAAATTTGGGCTGAAGAAAGAAACATTTCCAAATTAAATTTTTTTATAATGTAAAGCTTTTGTACCCAATACTTAAGGTAAGAATTGTGTCAGAACAAAGAAAGTACTTTGAACTACATATTTACTTGACCGCCAAATGACTCTGCAGGCTCATCAGATAGAAAATAACATTAGAACAATGGATCTTGAATACAAACAAAAATCTCTTTCATAAATTGTAAGCTCAGTCTGTTTTGTACACTTGTGGTTAAAACGTACCTGCTATTCTTCTCTAAACAAGTAAGAGCATTACTTCAAAATGACATTGATCAAGCAGAAGTAAAAAATCCCATGCAACTACTCCTTAAAGTATGTTTTAAAAATATGTACTATATATACTCAAATGAATGCTAGTAAACAAATGCTAGTGGCTAACTCTAGCTAGTTACTACCCATATTTGGTAACTGAATATGAATTTGTCCATATAATTGGATAGTGCTTGATTTCTATTAGCTGGTTAAATTAGTCTTGAAAGGTATTTTGATATTTTTGTTGTGAAATGGTGTTATACAATTAAACTAAATTATGCTGAGTAAAATAATAATGTGTTGTATTGAATTTTCTCCCTGGAAAGTTTTCTTACAGTGTTGTGAATGGTTTAGTTTTCTTTCATTTCCTTCATTTCAACACTCACCAGACTTTTGTTTGAAAACCAGTTTGGTTGAGAATCAATCAGTCTGCTTTTCCATAAGCCTACAAAATCTAAACATGGAATGTTTAGATTGAAAAATGGAAGCAAACAGAAAAGCAGGCAATTTTTGGGAAGCTTCATAGTGTCGAACTGGGACACTATATCCACTGTACTACTGTACAGTGGACATTTTAGAACTCAGGTCTCATGACACCATTGTCACACATTAGAACAAATGGCCTCAGATGAGTGTAAAACTGTTTTTTACCAGGCTAGCAGTATCCATAAAGAAGCAAAAATCCTATTATCTTTTCAAACTACAATACTCTAACAACAAACTTTTTTTTTTCTTTTTTTGTGGAAAGCAGTGTTTCTGTCTCACACTACTGTCAACATGCAAACCAATTTTCTTCTAAATATGCTTGTGCATTTTCCTATATAGTAGGGCAAGCAGTAACAAACAGATCAACATATAGGAAAGGTTTATGGGTAAAAACCATCTAACTTTTCTATTGATAAAACTGTTACCTTCTTAGACTGTTATGTGAAAAAAACAATGATGTGTGACTTCTGCAAGTTTCATGTTTCACCTCCACTTTTTTTATGAGACATGCATGCCAAGGGTGTGTTCTTTGGAACAAAGCAACAAAACTTTAGCTCTTTATTTTGTCAATAAGGAGATTGATAACAAAGATCTAAAGTTTTTTCCTTGCCAAAATAAGATATGTAATTTGCAATGCTTTCATCTGCACTCACCTTTTTTGTGGCTAATTATTGTGCTTTATGGATCCAGATTTTGCTCAGCATGAAACCACTCCTAGTGTTATTTTACTGCATGATTCTACAAAATGTGAGAAAACACCCACATGCTCTTTAGTGCTGTAACACACTCTTTTTTTTCCCTTTTTATCACCAGTGCAATCAACTACCCTGAAAGATGCAGTTTCCCACACTGCTCACATAATGCAAATCAGTGCAATGCAATATTTTAATTACTAGTGCAGCGCAGCAGAAGTAAAACTGCTGTCACAGCTAATTCACTATAAGATTCTGGTGCAGGTATTGTTGATGTTGTTTTGTTATTTTAAATTATGAAAAGTATAATTTGAAGGAATTCATTTGTATATGATTTGTATGATTTTAGCTCATCAATAAGGAAAATAATATTTGAGTTACAGCTCCATTTATGAGGACGAATGATAAGGAAGGGTGTTTTCTAACTGTGAAGTACAGCAGTGTAAGTGGATATAGCACATTGTAAGTGGTGACAGTCATTACTCCCTCTGCAGCCAAGATGATTAGGAATGCTACACATAACTAATTTGTCCCAGTAATCTCATTGTATTCTGTTAGATTAAATTTGGAGACTAATAAACATTTTTGTGACTAATTAATCTTTAACACCTCGCTAACTCCTCTTTTTCTGATTCTAATTGGTCAAAATAATCATGCAAGAGCAAATTAGCATAGTTAGATGTGCTGTAAAGCCACCACGGGCCTGTGAGGAGATTCAAAAAGCTTTTGTTTTTGATTCAAACACAAAATTAGTCAAGGGGTGGTGAGCGCGTGATGCTGAAGCAAAGTGAAACACAATGCAAAGGAGTGTGTTCTTTTGTTATGGTATTTACAAGGCTGACAGCCATATTCATTCAAAAAGCAAATGTGCACCGCAAGTGTATGAATATAGTTGACTGTGGCTGCCAGACTGTGGCTGCAATGTTCTGAAGATATAAAGTAAAAATGCCATCCACCAACGCCCAGAAACAAAATGGCACATGGAAAAGGTGCCATGTTGGAAAAGCTTCCAAAGCAAATCAAGTTTTAGGTTTAAACAGACATATATTGTTTGAGATTTTCTCTTTGAATGCTTATTGGTCAAGGTGAAAAATAAAAATAACTTATAAAGGCTCCATGTCTTCACCTAGCACAGCCTGTCATGAATGCTCAAGGTAGTTGGCATGGCCACTGATGATAGCGGATATCACATGTTGAGCACGAGACTGCTAGACAGTGCTAAGACACTCCTCCTGGCTCTGATTGGTTGTCTTTAGTCGGGACCTGTGCATTTTTCAGACGCCAATAGTAGTTCTGAAAGGAGGAGGAAAATATTAGTCTTTTCACAGATTGTGTCATAACATACACAACATGGTGACAGTTTTAACAAATGTATAAAAAGGATATTTTATATAAAAGTTCTGTACTCCACCTTTAAGTATCTTCATATTCACACTAAAAATATACAAACAAGATATTAAATTGTTTTAAAATTTGGAAGACAAAATCATGAGTATCCATTTTTTTCCTAATCTCCAGCGTTTTTCCTCAATATCTCATATCAAATCTGTTATTATCACATCCGTAAGAAAGAAAAATACAATAATTCAGCAGATGTGTCAGCAAAAAATTTGGCTGACTAATTTTGCTTCACAAGTTCAAGCTACAGATAACATAATTACAGTGAGTGGAACATCACCCTGGTAATTTACTGAGTTTTCTACTATTGCTCATTTCAATGGCCACCTCTGGGGTCATGATCTCTAGGACTGACTTGTCTTTGCTTAGGCCCCTAATGTCTTGATTCTTTATAGGCTTTTGCGTGTCAGTGCAACAGCACTAGAGAGACCTGTTGGAAGGAAATGAAGCAACCACAAAGACGTGTAAGAGCGGATTGAAAACACTAACAGTGTGGTTTGCTGACCTCAGAGGAAGGAAAGAGAAAAAGACACCGAGTGGTAGATGCAGAAGCAAAGACAAAGAAAGAAAGTGACTGTTTTGTAGGTGGTCAGAGGGTCTAAATGTCAAAGGGTGGCAGTTTGGAGCATGAATGTCAAACTGGAGCTGAGACTATAGTTTCTTGCACAAATACAGTTGTGTCTCTCATGCATGCTCAAAGTGCAACATTGAGTGAGAAAACATTATAAAAACACTTGAAAACAGGTAAAATAAAGTTAGACAGCTATGTGATGTGAGTCTAAACCTAACAGTAAAAATCTAACAGCTGCTGCCAAAACATTTGATTCTAAGTAAATCAGATTAGTAGCTTTAAAACAGTTTTGGTAAATGGAGCTTTATCTGTGAGTCAGGGCCATTAACAGCCCTAGTTTGAGTTGCCTTAGGCTCTGTAATTAACTTCGCTCAAGCGCAGCTAAACATTTTTGACATTTTTCCTTGTCCAGAATTAACTGTCACAGCAGAGGGAAAAAGTAACCATCTTGTCACATTGCGTTTGTTGGTGGTTTGTGGAACGTCGTCCTCCTCAGTTTTGTTCTCTTTCTCATGTTCGCCCCTTCTCTGTCCCAGTAACACAAATACAAACCCTCTCACAGCTTGCATCTTGTTTCAAGTAACATTTTATGACGAAGAAGATGATGGAAAATTTGAGTGTACATATCAACAGTATTCTTTGGTTTTTGCCTTTCTGTATGACGTTAGATCACAGCAGCATATTTAATCTACAAATTGAGAAAATCCGACCTTTGTTATAAAACTATTTTTTTTATTACTGGTGATACACTCAATATAATCTGTAAGAGGTTTTGTGTTAATTAAAAGTTAACAAGTCATATTTTGAACATTTAAAATGACCTTTTTGAAGACATTCGGTGTTGAGGAATGGCATCATGATCTGTTGTATTTTCTAATATTCTGCTAGTTCTATATCCCTCTAGTTCCTTGACTTGAATAATTGAGGGATATTCAAGTCAAGTCCTTGAGAGCTTTTGTGTCGACATTTTGGTGTATCCTGTCTTCAGGACATCAGCATCAATTGACTGGATTGCTATCAGGCTTAAAGCAATCAGGGAATTGCATATGAGGACATTAAGCCATTTGATGCAGATGTTTTTGGAGATGGGAAAGGTACAATATAGCAACTCTCAAGGGTTGAACTTGGGTACCCCTGCTCTTAATTTTTCTTTTGCCCCTTTTTTGTCCTCAGTTATTTTGCCTCCAGTTTGCTTAGTGTTGCTTCTATACTGGTTGCATCCTTGCAGTACCCTCTACAAGCAAAAAACACACACAGTATATATTTCTTTGCATTGACTTCCATTTATTTTGCCCCATAAAGAGCAGTCGGTCCAGTATAAGGAAAATGGTCCTTACACTGTATCAGATACACATACACATACACCTCCATGCACGCCAACACGCCTACACACTTAAATTTTACAAAGAAGCATATTTTTCTTATTGGTTAAACAAGGAAACTGAGAAATGAGAGGGTTGATGTGTTTGGAAAGGCCCAGGGTATGGTAAGTATGTTGCCTGCAAATTGTCAGCTTCCATGCCATCCGGAAACTGCCAGGTTTACAGCAAATAATTATTTTTGTATCTGCATAAACACACACTTACTATTTAATGTGCAATATGTCATGAAGAAGTAACTGTAGTTTCAAAATAAATTAGGCAGATGATGCCAAGAAAGAAGTGTTAGAATGTGTGCATTTATGGGAGATAAAAGTAATAATAACCTGAAGTGATATGTTTAACCCCAATAACAACCCACAGCCTATGTTTTAAAAATAAAAGATCAAAATATAAATTAAAATTAAGACTATATTCATTTTAACATGTATGATGATTATCATTATGAGTTATGTGTGCTATCATTTGTTGTGATTCTTTAAATTAGTTTTCCTTCATTAAAATTGCAGCTTGTAATATGGAGCATAACATTTCTGAGAATGACAGTTAGCAATGTTACTTGCACATCTCTCTTGTTGAGTCTTTAATGTTTGAAGTAGGACACAATAGAAAAAAAAATCTGTCACATCTCTTGTCAAGCAGATGGTGAAATGAAAGCAGCCAACAAACTGCAAAGGAAAAAGCAGTTTCTATTTAACCGGCTCAATTGCATAAGAGGGTTTCCAGACTGTTCAAAAGCCCTTTAATGATGGTAGAGTTTAACTTAGACATCACCCACACAAATTACTCATAATTGACTATTTCTGCTAAGTTTCATTTATTGGGAAGACCAGGTTTTCAGTCATTTCACCTTGTTGGATGGTCACAATGAGTCGGGAGGTTATGAAAACCACACAACTTAATGTCTGACAAGCACAACTGACATACCACCCAAGGAAAGTCACGTGTCAATACGGTGCAAATTCCCCCGTGATGAACATGCATCAAACCCATCACCACATGTTAGAATTTCAGTCGTTCATAGGCCATTACCCAACTGGTGTAATTATACCACATATTCCATATATTACTTTTAATGAAAGAACGCCAATTATAGTCTTTCACTCTGCCTTTCTCTGTGTTAGCTGATGCCTCCATAAAAGTCTGTGATTAAATTAGTCAGGGGAAAGTGCTTAGATTTTATATGACAACGCCTGATGCATCGCTCAGCAACAAATTCCCCGACCAACAGTAAATCTTCTAACAGGCTCTGACTGTGGACAGGTGCGTCTAAATGGCTAAGAAAGACAGGAAGACAAGTCCAGTTCTAAAATTTATGTTCTAACACTTTGTCCATTCCTATTGATAGAAAGTCTGCTTCTCTCCACTATCTGACAGAGCCTTTAAGATGACCATTACTTTCTTTTTGAACCATTTTTCTCTTTATTTTAAACTGTCACGTTTTAAGAAAAGCAGGACTTGACATGCTGAAACATAACTGCATCTTAATTTATGCCTGCAAAGCTTGCATTGCACGTGAACACATCAGATTTGACATTTTATCTCATCTCTTTTCCTCCGTTTTCCTACAAAATATCTTTGGCAGAGCCTTTGTCAAGTCAACGTAACTTATTACTTCAGAATACGAAGGATTTTATTACCTTTTATGTTTCATCTGTTTGTGTGGCCAATAGGATAACAAAACTTTGTAAAAGGAGGAGAAAGCAACTCGGAAACCAAAGAAAAGGCTCACCGCAATGTTAAAATGAATACAAAATTTCAATAAAAACATAAACATCATAATACCCCATAACTCAAGCACACAGTTTAAAACATGTTAAAAGAATCATAAATCAAAATGTTAATCCTTAAATGTTTTCAAAATTTCAAGGAAAAGTAGGATACCAAGATGTTTCAAAAACATCTTGGTATCCTGAGGAATTTACAGAGGGAAACAAAAACTAAAGAAGTTCAAAACACGGTATAAACAAATTATGCAAAATAAATGGATTAAATACATAACATTCCCAGTGTAACATTTACTCTTATTTTATTAATTTTATTTTAGAAATTCAGGAATTTTTGAAATACGGAGCGCTTGTATTAGGTCACTGATGGGGGGCAGTGCAGCAATAGGAAGACAGCCCAGCTTTAAACGTGGCAGAATTATTGCTATTATTTTGTACTTTATTTATCAGAAACTAAGGAGTTATACAGTGAATTTTAAGTACACATGTTCTGCACACAGAGTATATACCAAATTTTCTAATTTGCTACTCCAGTTCCTGATGGGGGAATCTAGCCATAAAAACATAAAAACAGTATAACATTAGGAAACTTTTAGCAGTAAAGGACCAATATCACATGAATAATTCAATGTGCAAATGCACACCAGTGCATTCATCTGAGCCTGAAAAATCTGACTCCATTAAAAGAGGCATAAGTGTTAAAGGTGGGTAAAATCTTGCTTAATTATAGCCAATGCTTTAGAGGTAAAGGTTTCATAGTCTCTAATGAGTTTTATTTCACTGGGCATATTTTGAATGATGGTTCCTATGATGGAGAATGTTGACTGTTTAAATGCAATTCTGCAGTGGAGTATTTTCTAGCTTAAGTATTTAAAGAATAAAATAAACAGAAATCAGTTAAACTTTCAAAATTCAATTATATTTTTTTCAGACATGAAAAGGACTCGAATAAATTGACTTCTTAACCACAATTTGTAAGACCTTGATGACATTATGGATGCATATTTTATTTGAAAAGCATGTGCCCATACTGCCAGAAGGTATTAGATGCGACTAAAAATTATAGAGATTTTATAAAGTGAAGCTGGTATTGGAGGAAGTCAATTCCTCTAACAGCAGGTTACATTTGAGGTTACAGTTGACTTTTTTAACATTTTATAAATATTGTAGTTAATTTTAAGTTCTGTTACTAGAAAAATTCCCAGAGTCACCGTACAAATGTTATTAATATATGCTAACTTTTTCCATTGTTGCTTAATAGGTTTCTTATTTCAAAAACATGTGGAGAAAGCCTTTTTAGAATTTGGAAACATGATTTGAATGAGCCACTTTTACATGTAACCCAAAAATGCAGATGGGGCAACAGCAGTCCGCTTCAGCGTCTCAGCAACTGACAGATTGCAGCTGAGCAGTTTCATGTCAGGCCAATAATGAAAAAATGAGGAACAAGCAACCAAGTATTGACTATTTTAGAATGTCTGTATCATGTTTTAGTAAATACATTATTAGTAGATACATATATACTTACATAGGTAGACAGAACATGTTGTTCTCTAATATGGAGATTAGGCATGAATTACTCAATTAACAACTTCAAAGATGTTAGTTTGGAAAAAAGTAGGATAGAATTTATTCTGAAATAGCAGGGTTTCTTTCATAAAGGTAACAAGGAAGACAATTACATCCAGGATACCACAAGGACAGGCCAGACGTTTTATGGTAGATGCTAAATAAATGTTAATTTGGAGAAGTAGAAAGATGTTGTTTTGGTCTTTTTTTGAAATAGAGATGGCAAAACAGGTAGGAAGATCATACAAAGTTCAAATTGACTTTTGAAGGATTCTTCAACTGATTTATTTATTAAGCTGTTAAAATAATTGGTTTTGAACCTTCATTTAATGTTGCTCAATCTGACTTCAAAACAAAGTGCTGTGTATGTGATTGTAGGGGCTCTCCAAAGAAAATCATAACTGAACAGAGCTGGTTCAAACTTTTTGTTTGAAGTAGTTTTGATACTCACCACCAGCATTCATTCTCTGCTGAATACAGTTAAAGGCTTAAAATAAATGTACAGTAAGTACACACTCCTACATGTCTTACTAAGGCTGAAAATTCCCTCATTTAAGCTGAGTGACTGCTACAGACTGCACTGACGCAGGCCGGACACGGTCACGGTGAAATAAGCCTTGTGTCAAGGCACAGAAATGGCAAAGGAAGAGCATAACACATTACTGATAGTTTATTTAT
Organism: Xiphophorus hellerii; assembly: GCF_003331165.1. Taxonomy (NCBI): domain Eukaryota; kingdom Metazoa; phylum Chordata; class Actinopteri; order Cyprinodontiformes; family Poeciliidae; genus Xiphophorus; species Xiphophorus hellerii. Next base: position 10,725,212 of record NC_045691.1, on the reverse strand, counting down.
GAATTTTCTCCCACTTTTCATGAACAATAGTCATTTTAGACAGCCGGTGTGAATTGTTGGGCTCTCGAAGTTTTACTTGTATTTCACAGCAGAAAGAATTCAGAAGTTGTTCAAGTCATGCTACAGTGTGAATGGTGAGTGCTAGGAAGAGAAGGGTGAGGCAGAAAGAGAGGTCCTTCTGACAAGGGAGGAAACCTTCACTTGTCAATCAAGCCACTTCTCTTTCAATAACTGTTTAATCCTGTGCTGAAAGCTGCTAGGCGCTGGATCCAGAAGCAGACGGGAGGGTAAAGGTTAGGTGAATGAAGAAACCGCCCCCTTGCTCCTAAAGGCTTTTTCCATTACTGGTGCATATCTGGCTGAAAGGTAAGGTTTCTAATCATCTCATTGTTTTTTATGAAACCAGACATCTGAGCTTTTAATATCAAAGCTGTAGCTCAGCAAGTCACAGTGATACAGATGAAAGTGATACCGAAGGGGAAATGCAGACGACCGTTATCAACTTTTGCAGATGGCATAAAATGTCTCTGCCTGAGAGCAGATACTTAATACCTTGCTAACCATTTTGAAAACAATACAATGCTTTCTGCTGTGCATGTCTGAAAAAGACAGGCAAAAAAATCAATTTACATTTAAACTATGTGGGTATAAACATGAAATAATGAAATGAGCACAAAGAAGACAATACACTTGTTTTGTACATAAATACATTTGAGCTTATGTAAGCCTTGTCATCTCCATGACAACAGCTTTACTGGTAACATGGAGACAAGTTATTTGTGTACAGCCACGGCAGGATCTTCCAATTGAATTAGGCTGCACCTGTGCACATTATGGATAGGAATAATAGACTGAAAGCAACTGTTACAGTGAGCCTTTTGAGGGCGAGATATGAGCATGAGTTTGATTTTGAGTTGCTTTGTTCACCACTGAGAAAATGCTTTTGCTCATGAGAAATGATTTAGCAATGTTTTGGGAGTGAAACTTTTATTTTATAATTGATCATCTTAGAACCTTTTTGTCATTGTTAGTTTACAATGTTATGGAAGTATCTTCCATCACATTTTGTGGTTTAAAAATGTGGTGGCCTGCTTATTATTTTAATCAGGTTTATCCTGATTGTCTTGGATCCTTTATGTCAGTGAATTAATTATCATATAGATTTTAATTATGCCCATATTCTTATGTTAGTAATCTGCTATTACAAATGCATGGAATTAATAGAGTATGTACTCAAGTTTGCAAAAAATCTGAAAAGTAGCAAATACTATCATGATGCACATTTAATAGTGAGTTTGTGAAGATAGTTCAATATTTATATAGTGCATCATTATGAGTGCAAATTGCATTGAAAATATTGACACATCTATGGTGTTTAAATTAATATTTTATTATATTTGCCAAGAAGTATCCTTAAAAAGTATATATATATATATATATATATATATATATATATATATATATATATATATATAGATGAATAGGTTTTTTAGGTCAATCACTATTGACCTAAAATAGAAAATATTTAGCTCAAACTAAATTCAATAAAGACAAACTGAGTTAACACAAAAAGCAGTTTTCAAATAATAATTTATTGATTAAGAGGAAAAACAATAGCTATTCAAACTGTTTTGACCCTCTGGGAAGAGGCAATTGAGATTATTTTGGTATGTGTTGTGTATGTCAGTCCAAGAACACACACAAAAGACTTTGTGACAATTATGCCAATGGACTGAAATGCCTCTACAGTCTGGCTGAAACAGCAAGATGAAAATGTTAATTTTTGACCCAATCTTCCCTTTTTGGCAATATTAAGGATGCTCTGATTATCATGATGCCTCTATAAATAATCTCATGAGATCTTTCTGCTGTAGGTGGTGTGTTAAAGAGTGATCTAGTCATCTCAAATGGACGTCGGATTTTAAGCATTGTCTTGACCTGATATCAGAGAGTGTGGAGTGTTCTCCGAGGAGAAACAAGCACACAGCCTGTTCAATGTGTTGACCATCAGAAAGTGAGGTTATGGAAAAACGGAGGGGAATCAAAAACACAGAAGACAAAACAACTGTAATGGCCAGTGGACAAACTGTCACCATTGCTTCTTTCTCATCGGTCAAGTTTATTTATTCTGAACTCATGTTTCATTATGAGATTTCTTTGATGACATCTGAATTGTTTTTGAGTGAAATCTATTCACTCAGAAGCAAAGTGAAAAGATAATTCAAGTAAACAAATTCAGTCCTGAGGAGTGGACCAAAAACTCTAAGAAAATATTTCAAAAAGCTTGTCACCCAACTCATACAGATTTGAAGGTAATTTTATCAAACAGTATGAAAATAAATGTAAAATTGTGCATTCAAAGTAGTAAAAAAATTCCAAATAAATCTCTTTCATTCTAGTAATTATCTAGTCTGAATTCTTTTGAAATCCTAAAGTATGTAAGGCATTAAAACTGTATGTTAACATTTAGTTTTAACTGTATGTCTACATATGTCATTTCCCACTCACAGGAATGTTTACACCACCTTACAAAAACTGGGTAAGGTTGCAAGATAACAAAACCTAAGACTTCAAAAACGTTCAAATTTCCATATGTGGGTTTTAAACGTAACCAAGGTCATTTAACAAAAAAATTATCAGAAGTTTTCAAAGTGAAATTCTAGTCTTTTCTTGGCCTATCCACCCACCCTCTGTACTTCCCCTCTAGCAAACAATGTGGTATCACAACACTTTCAAAACCAAATGTGATACTGACACAAACAAAACAGCATCTATTGATTTCTCTCCAGAGACAGTTTAGTTATTTTTGGGTGGGGTGTCTATAAAAAAGGTGTTTGGTGAAACTGTCACAACAAAATGTTCTTGACACATAAAGCAAAAAAAACAAAAAAAAGTCAGACTTTGGAGATCAGAGAGGTGTGGCAGTAAAAACTGCGCAACTTAACTGAAAGGGAAAGGAGAGAAGCAAAAATACGCTTCTAAACTGTGATGTTTTAAAGTAGTTTATTTGAGACCATCTTGATTTGCCTTGTATTTCTCATACCAGTCAGTCTTGTGCAATTTAAAGTAAACAATCAACCTAAGAGTGACGCTTTTGGACTGTGGGAGGAAGTCAGGAAACTCCGAAGGAACCCATACGTGCACGGGGAGAAACTCCAAGCAAATTTCATACAGAAAGACTGAAACCCTGGATATGAACCCAAGACTTTCTTGCTGCATGGTGACAGTGCTACCAACTGTGCTATTGTGCATTTTGTAAAAATATTCTGTTGATTTGATTCTGTTGTTTTTGGTTTTACTTTTCCATGAACTTTGATGGAAAAATAAAATCTCAAACACTGCACAGCAATACAAATGAAAATGAGGTTAAAACAAATTAGACATGCTTGTAAATACTGTAACAATAAAGGCGGACAAAACACTTTTGACTGTGGAGATGAGAAAAACACTTCCTTTTTGTAGATGCCAATCATGCTGAAGGAGGAAAATGAGATCCATGAATTTATATGACTGAACCGAGTAAGATAAGAGCAAAACCATGTAATGCACTGTGGCAATAGGCTCACATCAGGCCAGGGAAAAGAAATGGTAAAATTGTGCATCTAATAAAAAAGCCATGCTTTTTGTCAAATATTAATGAGTCTATGAAAGGGTTTACTCATAGCAGGCACTGCTCTGAATTTATAAGGGGCCGCAGTACCATGGAACTGTGATAAATAACTTCTGTCTCTCACGACCACACCCTCTGTAACCCTCTGCTTTTAATAGATGGGTACACAGCAAAGGCAGTGATATCTGTGTCCCTCTTTTATGCTCAGGGCATTGTCTGTATGTGTCCCAATGCACATGCACGCTTTGTGTTGGTTCAGCTCTGACTTATTTTTCACTTTTCCCTTTAACTTCCTGTGAGTCACCAGCAGTAGGGGGGTGAGGGAGAATACTTTACAGCTGTAGCTTTATTTTTATGTGAAAACACTGCTTAATGCACACAGAGAACAAAAGCAGGAATCTGGTACAATGTTTTGCTTCACTTGTAAATTCCTGTGCTCGTACCTAACTTGCTTTGCAACTCAATTGTAAAGTGCAGTTATAGAGCTGTTACATAACCTTGCTTATTTAAGTATGTCATGAGCCTAGAGTGGCTTATGTAACTTTACAAGATGGTATAAATCTGTAGATCCTCTCCTCTTTCCACTTATCTAAAATCCAAGATACATCTTTTGTGCTGTTGGGAACTGCTTTCAGAAAATCAGTGAGAAAGTGCCCTTGATTATATTGCATGAGATTAGTATTGCTAAGGCGCTGGTTTCTCCACAATTAAAGTGATGTGCTGCAGTTGCAAATGCTTCCTGTCACAAGTGAGATACAGAGAGATGAAAATGAAGATTATTCAGGTTCTTCAGATGTTCATAATTAATGTTTTCAATTCCACAAAGGCAGCAAAAAAAGTATTTTATCTATAGAGAATCATTTTTGACTAATGGAACCGCAAGATGAGATTTAATGAATAGAACAAAAGTAACTTGTAGATGTGTCAAAACACATTAAAATTAAACTTCTGTATAACTTTGCCTCATAAAATTGAGTTTTGTAAAAATAACGTTAGAAAGCTTGAGAAACGGTGATTAGAATGTGTGGTTATATCCACCTTGTATTATCAAAGGACATTCAACATTTGGTAAGAAGTGTCATTGATCTTTCCAAATCAATATTTATTTTAGGAAATAAGTTTTCTATCCCTATAATAGTTTAAAAAAAAATGTTGATTTCAACACTAGTGATATTCTGTTGATTCTGCAGCTGAGACCACTCAGTCAACTTGAAGACATAAGGACTAGAGATGGAGATTAGCCCTGGCTACAATCTTGCATATTTATATTCTGTTCATTAATATGTATTGTCCATTTACAAAAAATAAAAAAATACAAATGGATAGGTTTTATATTACTCTGCTATACAATTTCTTCTGTCACTCTTAAATTATTTTTATTTTATTCATTTAGAAGTTTAAAAAGCCTTGAAAACAATTCCAAAAATAACTGTTACATAAAATACTGGGTTTTTTATATGAAAGCTGTTAAACTATAAATATGACTGCTGTGTTTCATTCAATGGAAAAATCAAAATAACACTTGTACAGGAACACAGCCTCATTCATGAAAGAACATGACTATACACTGAAATATGAAAATAGTTGAACCAACGTAATTGAATTGCTTCAGTTGGTAATAAGTAAGTCAATTGAATTTATCCAACTTAATTTATTCATATGTCTTAACAAATTTAAGTCAGTCTTTCTCAAATCATTTAGTTTACTTCAAATAAAGAAGTAAAAAAAAGAAGTAATCTTTTTAAAGATTATTTTGGCTCAGGCAACATTTATTTGAGAGCATTTAAACAGGAAAGTGGGTGGAAGAAGACATGCTGCAAATGTTATCAGGCCAAAAATTTTACCTACAATGGCCGTGTCAAGGACTCAGACCTCCATATGTTGGTTGTGCTCTACCCCTATCAGCACAGCACCTCAGTCAGTACAGGATCTGTCACTACTGAAGCTTGCATTGTGACATCAGACCTAGAATACTTAATTATTTCAAATAAAGTCAAAGTAAAAAGTTCCTTTAAGTTAAAAATTAATTCAACATAAAAAGTAAGTTGATATTACTAAACAAAAATAATTTAGTGTGATTAATGTAAATTAGTCCATAACATGAACTACTGCCTAAATACACTTTTTAGAGTATAGCAATACATTTTGAAACAAATTTGGTCTACTTCAGAAAAAGCATCCATTAATTTATTACCTTGTTTAGCTAATATGACAGCTCTCATGCTAATTAAAGTCCATTACTGATTGGATGATCAAACTCCCTGTTATGTTTCTTCTCAAGGACTCCCAGCTACTAACAGGAGGGCTGAATGCAGGAAAATTTCTAGAAAAACACATCGAGAAACCTTGCCCAACTAAGTTAATATTGGCCAATTCAGTTAGTCAACAGATGGTTAGCTCCATTATGTGAACAATCAATGTGAAAAGAAAAAGAAATACTTAACACATCTGAAAAATTTTATCCAAAAAGAAAACGAAAAAAAAAAATACTTTCACTTGACAGGCCATGATGTCTAATGGCTGCTATGTGAATTCAATGTTTCCACAACTGGACTCATGTAAAAACAATTTTTGGATACTGGAGCAAATATGGCTTGAAGTGTAGCATCAGATTTAATTTTACTCGCTGCAGCACATAACATAACAACAGCAAATAAAATTTCTTCAAAATATCTGAACTATCCATTTCTTGTAAAGTTTAACCATAATGCTCCAGTAATGGTAGTAATAGAGGAACACTTGATTCAGAATTGACACTTCTACTCCATCTCTGTCTCTCTTGTTTTATCCATCATTTAAACACATTATTTTGTGACAATTTTTCCCTTTCAATCTGTGTCTAATATTTTACTTCCATAAAGCTTTCAAATGCTGTTCGTCAAATCAGGACGCAGTATGGTATTTTAAATATCATGTTATATCAAACTGGCTCGCTGCCTGAGTCACAGGTCGGCTAGGCAACAAATCTAAACTCTCCAGATGGCCGATACATTTTTGAGCATGAGCTAACAAACCTTTCTGATCATCACTGAATGCCAAAATAATTATTATTTGTAAAGTCTGTCTATTCTTTCTCCTACCCAGATCTTTCTTATCTTTTCAAATTCTTGGTAAAATTTAATTTGAATCAAAGTCTGACAAATTAAAAGTTGGAACCAATTGGGTTATTTGCTTGTTGTAGACAATTATAGACAATCACAATAACTGTTCCAGAACATCATTTGTCCTTGACATATGAATATGCCTCTATAAAGAAATCATATCTGATGGTTTTTATAACTCAAAGATATTACAAAATATGTAACACTGTTTTATTGCAAAACCCACATGAAACCAGTTTGTGGTTTAGTGATTAAATGGTGTTTAACAAGTTTCGATGATGTGTATGTGATTTATGTTAAAATCGTGATTATACTGTCATGAGAACAGACACAAAAAAATGCACTTTTGAATCACCCAGCTTCTCAAAAGTAGGCATTTGCTATGAAAAGCAGCTTTAACAGGATGAGCTGCTACTCATTAGCAACAGTTTATAGTTTGTTATATGAAGTATTTGACAGTTATTAGTGTTATTGGGAAGCATTACAACTTCTTGAAACTTTTCACTTTGCAACAATTCCAAAATAAGCTTCAAAATATTAAACTCTGTACTGACAAAAAAGACCTACAGTAAATGCAGTCAATTTAGCATTTGTAATAAATTATTTTCATTTACAGGGTAGGCTTAATCTGACCTTAAGAAACTAGGTCACAGCAGAAGGGGTTCCACAGAGTAACTGAACTGCTTTGATCTTTTTTTGGAGCTATGCATTTAGCATTTCCTTTCAGTAGACCATGTTCAGTATTTACAGCACCTTGCAAAATATTCACACACCATTACATTTTCACATTTTGTCAAAATGTATTATTTATTTTATTACAAAAAACATGATTTAACTGTAAAATGAAAAGAAGAAATACATAATCTCAAAATGTGAATAAATTTTTTAATGTGTGGTAGGCATTTGCATTCTCTGATTCTATACTTTGTCAAGCCACCTTGCATTTTGCAAGGTATTTTATGGTTAAGTACCTTTCCACATGTAATTAGCTGAAGTGTTATCCTGTGCCAATATATTGTGTCAATAATATTACCCATTTTATTACATTCAAAATGTACTATTCATCTCAAGTGATGGACATAAACCATAAGTCACGCTAAATTGCACAACTGGCAGCATATCTGTATTTACCCCTGTGTGTAAATTTCAAGGTGTTTTTATACTCTTCTCTCTCTTGTTGAACACATTTTCTGGATTTGGATCAAAGCCCTTGTAGTGAAACCAGTGTTTTTAAAACAGATGCTAAATCTAAATTAAGAAAAACTTAACTTGACTGATTTACATCTAAATATACATTCTCTATGTGCTATCCATTTTAAATACTACATTGATGAGGACACAGATGTCTCCCTCTTGTAAATGACTTTAATTCTGATTGAAAAGGCATCTACAATCATAAAAAAGTGATAATTTTGTTTTGTTTTGCGTTCCAACATTGAATGGAGGGATTGGCAGTTAAATAGCCGACTCTCTTTTCAGAGGACGTGAATTATATGACAGGGCGTTAATTACAGTGAATGGAAATCATTTTTATGGCCATTATTGCAGAGGTTGCATTTTACGGTTAACAAATAACCACAAATTATATTAAATTACAATATTTCTGACTCCAAAAGTGGAACAGATGTTAGCACAGGCATGCAAGAAGAGTGGAGGGATTATTAAGGGTTTATGAAAATAGCCAGTCTACTGTATTGCAGTGTGGAGTGCAGATCTCAAATTCAAGAGCAGACAAGAAACATTGCTGAAGTGTGTTTCTCTGACTTCTGTTTTTGCCTTTTTCCCTTCACATTGAAATGACCTCTGAAGGAAACCACTGGGATTTGCCTGGTAGATATTACAGTATTTTGTCTGTGTCTGCTCAGTGCAAGACTCCACTGCTACCCTCCCCCACAATCTGAGCTGACCTTTCATATTTAATATACCATGTTGGGGAAAGGTCACTACTGTTTTGGCTTCTCTCCGCTGGTTTTGTTTTGTGACTGGAAAACGCTCACGGGCTCAACGATATCTAAATATTTTCATGCTGCTGTCAGAAACATGTAAAAAGGGCAAGTAATCACATTACATTTTCAGTGAGAAAATTCAGAGAATTTTGTTCTCACCAGGTTGATCAGGTTGCAACTGCATGTGCACAACTCCATAATTTTAGGTGACTGTGAATTCCCATGAATTTCCATGAATTATGTTTCACTGCAATCATCTTTCTGTTCCTCCAACCTCAGGTCATAAGTAGGAAAAGCTTAAAATTGGCATAGGTCTGTGTCATTAAGTGGAAAATGTGATACTTTTTCCTTATCAGGAAGTGCATCACCTCTTCAAAGCATTAAATTATCAAGTTATGAATATGAACAGAAATGCTAAATGGTAGATTTTCTTAAATTTAATTGTTAAATCCAGTAATTGCCTGTATGCCATGAGAGGAGCTGAAACACATACAGCATTTTTATGAAACCACATGCATTATTTGCCACAATGAATGAGTTATTTAATTACAAAAAGATCATGTTGTATGGTGGTTCAAACATGACACTCTTCCTCTATGTTGAGAGTACTCTTGTGGCAATTTTGACCTTCAACATATTTTACTCATGCACTGGAATTTTAGACTTTATTTCATCACTTTGTCTTTCATTCTGTCATCGTCTGTCTTTGTGTTGGTTCTGTTTTAAGACTTTAGATTGTGAAAGGCTCCAGTTAAGTCGCCTTCCCCTCCCCTTCATTTTGCAATGAGATGGAAACATTAATCAATTAGGTTGGCCCTTAAAGGATCTGAAGGAGATGAAGCTCCCCTCTCTCTGAAAATGAAATGCCACAGACTTTTTAAATCCAGTCAAAGGGCATTTTTTCCCCAATCTTGCTCTCTTCTCTTTTTCCCCTCCAACTCCCTTTCATTCCCCACTCTCTGTTTCATTCATCTTCAGCCCCATCCCCCCTCTTATTTCTCATGTGCAACATAAGTAGAAGGTCGGGGAATGAGAGGATGATAAAGAGGAGGGTTTATTCAAGAGAGGTATGGAAAAATGAAGGCGTAATGGATTTGAAAAACATGAGTTAAAATTACCATTTCTGTAATTAAAAGTACTCTAAAACAGGAGAAGTTGGATTGTTTTGTAACAGTGAAACACAAAATGTCCACTGCTTTATATTTGGTTGCGTTAGAATGTTAGATTCAAATTACAAAGAGTGGGATTTTGTTGAAATACATGTCACATAAGCAATATATACCATAAAACACAACGTTTATATTTAGCAGGATCATTGGCAACATATGCTTTATAGTCTAAGAAAAATACATTCAAAATCAACAATAAATAATGAATGTGGTTGGTTTTCATTTAGAGAAAATCAACTTCAGCTAATCACAAATATGGAAAAGGGTCATGCAGAGGGTGGAACATAGTCCATGAATGACATTTGTTTCAATGGACGATTGTCCAAAGGAACAAGAGACAACATAGTCTCATTATTGAATGTCAGTTGCCAGAAAAGGTTAGCAAAGGTTCAACAGTAAAAAGCCCTTTGTGGTGTGCCTGCCACAGCCTCACAGACTCTTTCACACACAATTTATTCACACAGGGTTTAATACAAGACTAAACTGGGCTTTAATGAACAGAACTGCAAATTCTGCAAAGTGTTTTTAGTTACACAATTGTTGTTATTTTGGAACAACCATAAAGTTTATTTTCGCACCTGTCTGGTAACTCTCTTATTGTTAGCCATTTGAAGTGTTACTCATACAGTTCATGACAGAAGCAGGCATACATCGAATAATCAACAGTAATTTCATACTACATTTTGTTCCTTTCAGTGTAGACCATTGAAGCAACATGTAGCTCAAATAGCTTTTATATAAATAATGCAGGGCATAAGTTTGAATTTTGCTATAGATTTTCCCAAATCTACATGATAAATGCCCTACGTCCCCCAAAAACTTGCACCTTAGATACCTGCTTTGGTAGACTTCAACAGGATTTTGGCATATACAGTATTTATACCAGTCAGAGTTTGTTGAAATTAGTTGATTTTCTGGCAAGGACTCAACTTTAGCCATGGTCACTTCATTTTCAAAACAGTTGAAACTGCTTTGTGTCCTTGTGTTGTAACACTTCCAGTCAAGCAGTAGATTTGAAGTGAAACCGAATCATGATCAATTTCAAGAAGAGTTAGCTGCCTTCTTCACTGTTCCATCCACTTGTACAATGAATCCACCACCGCCACTGACTCCCAAAAAACTCTCAACATGATTCTACCACCACCTTGCATGACAGCTAGTACAGTGTTATTAGCTTTAAAGGCCTTTCCTTAATGCTGTAGTATATAACTTTTACAGAAAATATGTTTTTTGCAACTTGATTAAAACTGCTGACATGTTGTGACAGTATGGCATGCAACAGATAATCTGTAAAAAAAAAGAAAAAACTCAAGCTCCTCTGTCTCCTCTTTGTGGTCCTACTGTCATTTGTCATTCTGTTTGGTCAGAACCAATCAGAGGAGTTTTCTTAGCACTGTTGATCATGCTTGTGTACACTCTGCTCACACGGTACCCATTGCTCTCTGCTTGTCTACAGATAGTTCCTCAAAATGGAGTCTGCCATGAATGCTCAGGTTAGTAAGCATGGCCACCAATGACGGCAGATAAACAGTTTTTCTGAAATGGTAAGTTGTTTCTCCGCCATTAGAACATTGAGCAGAGCATACATGAGCATTACTGACAGTGCTAAGACCTACCTCCTGGCTCTGATTGGTTGTTTTTGAATGGGAGCAATGTATTTCTGCAGATAGCAATAGGAGCACTGCGAGGAGGTGGAGGACCTCAATCTTTTCACAAATTATCTGTCTCATATTATCGAGTCACGACACAGAGACATTGTAAAAGTTACATATTGCAGCTTTTTCATCTCCAAACATCGCTCCAGTTTCTGAACCCAAATAAGTCAACCTTTTACTCATCTAACCATGAAGCCTTTCTTCAGAAAGCATTACGTTTGTCCATGTTGGCATCTGCAGATTTCAGACAAGCATCAAGAATGATTTTGAAGCAGTTTTTTTTTCTTGGTCAATACTAAACTGCTTCACTGTTGACTGTGGTACTGTTGTTTCAGGATCTTTAAGACTATGACAACTGTGTCTGTATATTCCAGCCACACAATGATTCCAAACCCAGATCAAAGCCAGTTTTGGAAGGTTTTATTAAAGCTGCTCTGAAAGCCTTAACCTCAACCTTAGGAAAAAATGTGAATGATGGTCAAAGGCCAGGTCTCTGCTAGGAAACCAAAAAATAAACTCCACACATTCTAACAAGAAGACAGGCCATGTGTGCATTTAGAAGTGTGGGGTCAAGGTACAACTTTCGCAGCATCATTTATTTAAATGATTTTGGGGTAGGATGTATATGTTTGAGCATTTACGATTAATTTTTTTCTTGTGTGGATTATACAAATTCACAATAAATGTTGTAATTGTTACTTCTTGAAGCAATCTATCAATCTACCCTGTGAAAAGAACCATTTTAATCCATTACTAGTAGACCCAATTTAATTCCTATCAATAATGAGAGTATGTACACATCTGACAAGAACTCTACCTGACTTTTGAAATGAAGAAAATACAGAAATGTCACTTTGCACAACTGTCTTTTAGTTTTATCTATGATGAAAAGCAAGGAAGATTGAAACAACACAAATGTACTGAGACGTAGGTGGTCGGATCTGGAGCAATAATGGTACCTTGATACCCAGAATACTATCTCACTAGCCCCTCATGTCATCATTTGTGTTGTTTGTCCTGACAGTTGTGGCCTATTTAAATTAATTTTGCCATCCTCTGTTTATGATCGTACCTGCGTAGTTTGGAAAAGATAAACAGACATCATTTTACGTACATGGTTATGGAGAAAAAAGCCAAATTACCGACCTGGATGGGCTTATATTCATGTTGCTGGAGCTGAGTGGAAATGTGAAAGTGGAAAATTAATCACCTCTGCACCACTCTGATGCAGCCTAAATTGGTATAAAGTGAAATTCATTGTATGAGAGGCAAAGTCAAAGGCAAAGTCATCCATAGAGGCATTTAAAAAGCCTGTTCACAGGCTTCTCTTTAACAAAGTGATCCACAGAACACAAATGACACAAATCAAAGCAGGGTGAATCTTATTTTAGCATAAACTGTTTCCGAGTGTTTTATTATTTTTATTATTTTTCCTACAAACAGGTTTCTTCTGTGCAACATGAAAAACACGGTGTGCTTTTTTTGTTTAAATTCAGGTCATTAATGAGTCATCTCTCTGCTCAAGTGGACCTATTGAACTATTTCCTGTTTACCATCAGTTCTATGTTTGTAGTGCTCAGGACAGCCTTATATGGAATAACTATCTGTGGATCAAGGCAATGTAGTTGCATTACCAAAGAGAATGCTAAACAAAATAAAGAAATACGGCTTAAAATTTATATTCCAAAAGGTATAAAACAAAAATAGACAATACTGACCTTGTTTGAAAAGAGAGAAGTTGATTCATGAAAGTCCTGGTGGGATTTTATAAAACTGAGAGCTTTGAGTTTTTTTAAACATTAATATTTTATTTAAAGTGCTCAACAACAAACATCTTGTATTTTTGACAAAACCACACCTTGACAGCTTCACTTCCCATAACTAGCAGGGAACTGAAGCTCTTATTATAGTGACATTAAATAGCACTTGCATAACTCATTTGTTGCTTATTTGTTACAGATGAGAGAGTAACCTAATGTGCTCTTCTTCATACAAAGGAGGAGGGAATCAAAACCTCTGAAGTATGGATGAATTCAGTTTATAGTAGAAAGCTTCACTGATATGGATGCATCTCTTTTTCTTTTTCATATTTTTGATCATTTTGAAGAAGAATTTTTTCTGAAAGACTTTGAGTTACCAACTGTCCTAGCTAGTATGGATGCTGCACAGATGGTTCATCCAATCACCTGCCAAGAATTTTTCTAAAAAATCTCTTCATTTTTTTAAGCTGTTTCTGCAGATGACTTCCCAGATGGTTTGGTGTGTCAAACGATCTGGTTTTTCAGGTTAGTCGCAATCCCAAAAACAGCACAACTATTAGAATGAGAGTGGGGTGGGCTAATGGGTTCACAGCACACTGAACCTGTGCTTCCTGTTTTAAACAGATTGTCACTTTGTTTCTTTTTCGATTATTGTTCCAGTACCTTTCCTGCAATTTTATTGCTGGTGACAAATAGGTCCCCTTTTCCCTGTTAATGACTACTCCCAGACTAAGCTCTATTTGTTCCCTGAGATATTGTAGATCATAAATTAACCAAGGTTCTTTATGTTTGTAATTTTACTGAGTTTATATGGAAAATCAGTCATCACTGAGGTACGTTGCTGCTGCATGAGTGGTAATTTTGGGGGCTTTGTTGTAAATAAAAATTCAGATAAATAGAAATAACTTAGTGAGACCAGAAGGGAGAGCTTGTTGGGGACTTTCATATTTTGCAAAGTCACAACTTTAAACTTCAATGTAACTTATAGGGATATATTAATATTTATCTATTCTTACAAATAAAACCCTAAAATACCCTATGGATCTGTATTCAGCTCCCTGAGTTAATCCTTTGTAGAAGCTGCTTTTGTTGCAATTAAACCTGAAAGTCTTTTTGGATGTCTTGCTTTGCACATCTAGAGACAGAAATTCCCATGTCAGATTCTTATTTAGATTTAGTTCTGGATTTTAACAGGGGGATATTTAGAAGCTTTTTTTTAAGTTCCAAGTGGCCTTTATTGAGCAGTAAATGGACAGAAACTAGTGAGGATAGCGAAAGGGAAGACCAGCAGCAAATGGCCCAAGATCGGAATCAAGCCCTGGACAACAGCATCGAGCACTGCAGCCTCTGTACATGATGCACACACTCTAGCCAACCAGTGCCTCAACTGGGCTATCCTAACATATGCTGTGACTTTAGGGTCAGTATGCTGTAGGAGAATTTCTCAGTACATAGCTCCATATCTCTTTCTATTATCTCAGACCAACATCCCACTATCTACAGAAAAAACATAAAGCATCTCCCTAACATGATGCAGCCTACTTGTTTTATAATGGGGATGATGTTTTTCAGTTAATTTTTTTATTTTTCACCACACAGTATTTCTCATGTGAGCAGAAAACTTTGCAGCGTTCCCTCTATGGTTTCTGGCAAACTGTAAACATCACTTCTTGACACTTTCTTTCATCAATATTTTTCCTAGTTTTCTTGCTACTCTTCCACACAGCTGCCTGATTTAGCACGGCCTCTTGGCTGATTTTCTGATTATTGCTTTCAATCCCCATTTTAGATGGAGGCCATGGTTTGTTAGCTTTGCTATACTCTTTTCATTTTTGGAATATGGATTGAGTAGCATTCCCTGAGATGTTCAAAGCTTGGGATCATTTCATGACCTAAATCTGCTTTAAACTTTGCCCCTGGCCTGTCTGATGTGTTTCTTGGTCTTTATAATACTTTTTGTTTACTAATGTTTTCCAACAAATTGTTGGGGGATTCACAGAACAACCTAAATTACACACAGTTGGACTCAATTTACTAATTGGGTAACTGGCAATTGTGGATTTTATTTAGAGGTATCAGAATAAAGGGGAATACCAATGCCACTTATTTTCACTTCACATGCAAAACTTTGTGTTGTTTTATCCCAAGGAACCTAGTAAAATCAATTTAAATTTGTGGTTGCAGCAATTTCGTTGCTTGTACTTGTGACAGTGCAATGACAATAAAGTTGAATTCTATTCTATTCTATTCTAAGATGAAAAGTGAAAACGTTCAAAGAAATATTTGAAAATATTTATATGCTATTGTATATTGATGATACCTTTCAAACTTAAATGGCAGGAGCTCCTCAAAGGCAACTCTGTGAAAATGGAAACAATCAAAAAAAACCCTGGTCAGAAGGATTTGTTTGCTGTAATGACAATTAGGATATTTCAAATAAAAACTGTATAAATATATTTTTACAAGATAGTTTTTTTTTTAATAATCAGATTGTTCAAGTTTTATATCACTTTATTATCTTTGACAGATTTCTATTTCATAACCTTTCAACAACAGACTTTCTGGTTTAAAAAAATATAAATTTAAGTCTGTGAGGGGAAAATTAACACATTTGTGCTGTAATGACAGAACAGGAAACAGGAACGCTTGTACTTGGTGTATGAGTAAATGTAAGTTTTGTTGAAGACACACAATCTTGAATTCAAAGAGTGGTTGCTTCTCAAAAGAATAATTTGCTTTTGTAAAAATAAATATGCTTTTATCTATTCTTACTCTGTGTGCAATTCCCATTAATCATAATTTCTCTACACATGAAAATCATATTTTAGGGTAAAGTAATATAAAGTTTCTTATAAAGTCAGCTCTTGCTGGCATCATCTAATTAGTGACAGAGTAATAACAGTTAACAGGAAATAATGCTGCATAGTTTCCATTTCTTTTCTAATGACATAGCAGAGACGCTTTCCATTACAATGAAAACAGTTTTTCCTCTAATAACTTTGAACAGATGATAGTATTCATTGAGAGAACTCTAAATAATATAACTTGCATAAGACATTGGAAAATTTTCTATAGACTTACAGACTATAGACTCTGCCTGTCATATTCTTTCTATAGCCATGATAACTGTACTGTTGTCTAATAAGTCATTGCATCTGTGTATCATCTTCTTGCTGCTGACTGTATCCTTTTCCCTGTAACTAGGGCTCTTTTATTTGTAAGTTTTTGATCCACAATTTTCTTTCGACATGGCACAATTTCTTCTGTCACTGGCCAGTGTTCAAAACTCCACAAAACTAAACACATTCCTTTCCAATGAAGCCACAAGTCTACATGTGCCAAATACCCCTGTGTACTGTATCTTCTGCAGTAACACAGAATGAGAAAGAGGAAGAGAGGGAGGTTGGTTGGACAAGTGACACTGTGACAGAAAGTGACAGACAGTAAAGAGTCACTCAAACAGCGAATCATAGGCAAAAAAAGAGAGAGAAGAAATCAGTGTCCTTGTGATGGTTAACCTTATGAGCTTGGAGGTACAACAGCCTGAACTGGCAGCTGATGGTGGACCACAACAGCAAGCCTATGGTGCAACCCATCTGTGCTTTGCATTAAAGCAGGTTCACATCCCAAGGCCAAAGCCACCACGCCGTGTAATAGCAACATCCACCGAGGCTGAGTCCTGAGGGGGCCAACGAGTCGCCCACTGGGATGACAATGGCAGTTTGGTTAACACATACACACTATCACACAGAGCCAAAGCCAAAGCATGGACCAAAAGCAGAGGAAGAGAAAAACGCACACCCCTACACACCTTAATGCACCCCCACATGCACACGCCCACGCCCACCGCCACACACACAAATTTTGTCATGAGTGTGTAACTAACATGTAGCTCTGCTGTGCAAAAACACTTTAAAGACAAAAATGACTGAGTAAATAACACCAACCTATTCTTAAACCCAGTGTGAGACACTTTTCTCTGGGAGTGAGGTTATATTTTTCCTTTCAATACCTTTCTGCAACTCTGGTTGGACATTGTTCTGTGTGCACTTCCTGTTGTGCTGGCCGCTGTGTGAGTGTGTTTTGTAATCATCCAGGTGTGTAAATGTGATTGTGTGCGCAAGGGTCAAAATTGAAGCAGAGTTGCAAAGCATATTATCTAAGCTATCGCGTCTCTTCTCAGCATGCATTCTGCTGCCTGCTGTCATACATACATACAACAAAAGAACAAGCATAAGGAACATTTACAAAATAGCTGTAAGGCAAAAATGTTTAAAACAATGTATCAAACAGAGCTTTGCAAGAGCCTCGTGTTCTCTATTTGTGGTAAACAAAATATGAACATGTAACATAATAGATTTTGAAACGACTGCATAACACATTTTAATATTTTGGTTTGGAAATATACATAATGTTTTTCTATTGGGAATTTTTTTTCTATTTTTAAAGGGTCATGCTTTTTAATAAATATGTAATTTTATTGTTATGAATGTCTATTTAAGCTTACCTTTGTAATATATATAAGCAAAAATACATGATTGGTCCTTTTCGTGTACGTCACTACACATGTTTGTATCACAACTGGTTTGGTTTAAAATGCAACATTTGGTCCCTTGTGTCTTTACTTGCATTCTGCAGCACTCGTGGTTTAAACAGAGACATTCTGGAAACATGAGGTTCATCATGGGTTGAGATGAATTTCAACAATTT
The DNA here is from genome assembly GCF_003331165.1 of Xiphophorus hellerii. Lineage (NCBI taxonomy): Eukaryota > Metazoa > Chordata > Actinopteri > Cyprinodontiformes > Poeciliidae > Xiphophorus > Xiphophorus hellerii. The sequence continues at coordinate 10,707,261 of NC_045691.1, read as the reverse complement.
GAAATTCTTGGCCTATATGTAAAAGACTATCTTTTGCTGTAAACTAACACTGAACTTAATTGAACACATCTGTATGGTGAAACATGGTAGTGGCAGTGGCAAGGGGGTGTACTTTTCTTTAGAAGGGAAGATGGCCACAGATGATGACAAAATTTGTTTTACGTAATAATAATGCACAACTCTATGTTGGTATATTGCATAAGAACCTAATAAAATACACTGACGATTAGGTTTAAAAAGTCAGAATGTGAAAGGGATGTGAATTCTTTTGCATGGCAAAAAGAAAAACAAGCCCAAGTAAAGCTATTGTAAGATTGTAATTTTTAAACTGCTGGATAATGGGGACACATTAAAGTAGAAATATTCAGCTTCATAACATTAGCTTCATCTAAGCAAATTTTCATCGTTTGCCTTTTAGATTTAAGTAACTATCGGAGTACAGGTGATAAAGACATTTTAGAGTCAATTATTCAGCATGGAAGAAGCTGAGTAAAAGTCTTTAAATCAGTCTGTTTAGACTGAGACCAGCTTTAAATTACATTAAGATAGCTTTTTCCAGGACTTAGCAAACATTGTCCCATCCTAGAAATTGAAAGCCAATTTTTTTGTCCATCCTAAACATTCAATCAATCCGCTCATGCTCATTATATTTCTTCCCCCCTCTGACCGATAGAGGTCGCAGCCGAGTAGCAGTTGAGTGGAAGGGAACGCATGGATGCGTAAAGAGCATTAGAGCGCTCCCACATGACGAAGCTTCAGAGCGTCTGGAAAGCTGGAAGGGAGAACGGGCGCTTTGGGAGCGACCGCTGACAATTTCATTCCTGCATCTGTACCTGCAGCACCACCCGGCTCGGTTCGGCTCCAACAACTTCACTAACTGTCCTGCTTCTTAGTTTCTGAGACCACCGTGGCGGCGACGCTCCCATCAATTCCTCCGTCTCCCTAAGTGAACTTTATAGGGATGTTAGATATCGTGCAGCATCATTGTGCTGAATGTCCATATAGTGCTGAAGTATCTGTAGAACGGATATAGAAACTGAACGTCTGGAGAGAATCCTTTTTCTTCCACTTGTCGTACTTTTTGCCCGGTTTGACACACAACACAGAAGGGTGAGAGACGGCGTGTGTGGGGGTGTGTTTGAGAGTGTGCAGGAGAGAGAGACATTGCAGTTTTTTTTTTCCTTTGGAGCTACGCTTTCATGCCGTCAGTTTTGCGCTCTTTGAGATGGACGTAAGATTTTATCCAGCTCCCCCTTCCAGCGTGGGTTCATGTACGTTACCGACTGACTCCGGGCTGGACTATTATCATTCCAACAAGGTAAACAATTAACTCTACTAAAGTCGACTGAGATGTGTCAATTTCAAGTGCAAGCGCGCAAACGTGCATTGGTCACACATGGCTGTGTAATAAGGCACTGGGCATTGAGGTTGGGCTTGCGCTGCACTTTTGTTTCCCTGGGGATAAACATGCCATGAATCCGCAGCTGCAGCAAGCTTTTATTAAACTTTTTTTTTTTCCATTTCATATTTGCTGTCATTGACACCTGCTCTGAGATCGCGCTCATGCATTTTTCTTCATCTGGAGTTTGTTTTAATGTCGTCTTTAGTATATCACTGTTGTGCCATGGAAGCAGAGTTGGAGCGCACCGCTCTCTTTCGGGCACTGCTTCTCTGATCAAACTGAACAAAACATTGGATGTGTGTGAGATTGCGCTTTAACGGATATTATTTAGCTTGAAAACTTCCCTGAATGATTATAAATTATCTCACTCAGTTGCGTAAATTATACTCATATCTGCCACGAACGAGTTCGCAGATGGCAATGATTTGCGCACAGTAATAAACAGTTACCAACATTTCGAAACGTGGTATTTTTTTTGCATCTGAGCCGTACGAAATGACCCAAGGTTACAGCTGCACGGCTTTTTAAGCTGAAATCTATTAGCACATTCTTGCATATGATTATTAGAACTTTAGCAGAAAAACAAAAGAGCAGTGGTTAATTTTTTTAAAGAGACGACCCAATTTAAGCGGCCAACACTGAGATTTTTACATCAATATTTTCCTTTTAAATCAAGCTTTTGTATTTATGTTGTCAACAATTTCAAAACGTCTCAAAATAAACAGGTTTTACACAAGATATTCAACTTAAGCTCAAGAAAAAAGATTTTTTCCTCTATTAAAAAGTTACATTAATTTTTCCTAGGTCCTTTTCTGAATTTTTCTGATTGTATAGTTTGTGAAACTAAATAATTTGCTAAGTATTATCCATACGAAAGACAAACATACATGCACACCAAACCGAGAAGTAAAAGTCACTTAAAGGCTCCTTCAATTTTGTGGTCAAGGTAAAACTTGTGCAAACAGCTATTAAAATGTATTCTGGGGAGAGATATCCATAGCCATTCATAAGAATTTGCTTGCCCTAGGACCTGTGGGGAAGTCAGCAGGCCGTTAACATTTGCTGACGACAAGGTGATACATGTGAAACATTATAGCACAGTGCAATATTTGGATTGTTAATCTCCCCTGTTCATACACACGGTCACCTGCCTGGATACATACAGTTGCATTCTGTCATCCACACACAAACACTCATGGTGAAGAGGTTTTTGATTACTTTACAAACTATTATGAGTGGATTACTGACACTTCCTTACCATCTATAATGCCAGCCTCAGTCATTAAATAGCAATATAAACCTACCCTTCACTGGGATAAAACATCAAAAATGTATTTTAATACTTGTTACCTGAATGAACATTTGACTTATTTTTAAATTTCAACATTCAGGCAGGTTTATCCGAGTAAATGTGGAAGACATGCTCTTAAAGTGGTTATGCAAAGTCTAGCAGCAGTTATACAGTGACTTGCAAAGTGTCAATACTTGTGGAACCGTTTCACGTTTTGTGACCTAGCAACTAGAAAAGTGTATTTTATTGGAATTGTATGTGATAGACCACCATATTATAGTTTACACTGGTGAGGGAATGAAAATTATATGTATAATTTTCTGTTTAAAAAAAAAAAAAAATCTGAAAAGTGTGGCCTGTTTTTGTATTTACTTTGCGAATATTAGTCTTCAAGCTTTGGCATGAATTCTGTTTTAGAGTTGGATCTAGGCCAGGCTATTGAGGGACTGACTGCATGTTTAAGGTCCTGGTCCTGCTCAAAGATAAAACTATGACCCACTCACAGGAAAATCTGTGCCATATAACAGGTTTTCCTCCTGGATTGACGTTTACTTGGCTTTATTTACCTTTCCATCAACTCTCACTAGCTTTCTTGTCCCTGCTGGAGAAAAGCACCTCAAAGTGTGATGTTGTCATCCAACTTGTGTGACAGGGTGGATAGTATGTTCAGGGTGATAATCCATATAAGTTCTTCTTCAAAAACTGAGTTTTCCATTAAAAAAAGAAGCTTTTTGCTATATACAAATTCATCTGTATGTAGCAGATTATTATTAATATTATTGTTTTTAGAAAATGCTCTGTCAGATACATTGCATTTATCAAATTACAGAAGTGAAAAAGTTTGACTTTTAACAATTTGACAGTCTTGTCACTCATCCATAGTGGCTGAATTTGATAGATAGTTGACCTGTGAACAAATTCTCCTTTCTGAGCTTGTTGATCTCTCCAACACCTCCTGAGTCACCATTGTCTGATTATTGCTCTCCTTGCACTTCCTGCCAGTATAGATGGTGATCTATGCTTTGCTACGTTTCAGCTATGCTTTACTCATTCCATGTTTTGGTTGTGTGATTTTTAGAAGCTCAAAGCTTGGAATATTGTTTTATAATCCAAATGTCATTTGCATTTCCTGACATTTCTTATATGTTCACAAAATTTGGAAAACAGTGTATAAGTTCCCTTCCAGTTTGTGGTCTAATGCAACAAAATTTACTGCAACATATATTAAAGTTTGTGTTTATAACTTGTGGAAAGTTATTAATAGGTGTTCATTATTTTGCCAGATACTGTATATTTATGTTTTCAGTGAAGCCTGGTGCTATTTAACAAGATTTATACTTTTAACATAGTGAACTGTCCTGGTTGTTATTATACAGCAAGAACAGAGCCCACAGAAAGACATATAGCACTGTCATGACTAAGGCAACACCTGTGACTAAGATGTAAAGTAGCACATTATTGCAACTGTACTCTTGTTATTACACATAACTTATAAAATGATGCAGGAACTTTTTTTTCACTTATGTGGTGAATTTATTTTTAGAGCTACTCTCTTGTTAAGCATACCTCAGCTACAAGCAGGCTTGTGATGGTTATAAAAATGTGTTTTTATTGTATGTTTTGCTACATTACAACTATTTGTTCACTGATGGATCATATTTTACATCTTCATGGAAGGTGTAAAAACCAATAATAGCCCAGTATGTCAAGGCACAAATCAGGAAGTGTGCATTGTACTAACTGAAATAATCCATGTATCAAAACACAGTCACTTCCTGTTTCTTGTTGCATAAAATCATTTTGTGGAAGACTTGAGTTGTTTGCTGCATAGAAGTATATATATATGTTCATGTACTGTTTTTGAGTGTTGAAGGAGTTATAGAAATGTAAAGAAATGTAAAGAAAGCTGAAACCAGTTTGAGCTGATTGGCCGCATTCAAGCTGATGGTTGATTGATGTGTGCCAGGAGTATGGATCACTCTGACATAATGATTGAGCACCACAAATGCAAAATGTGCAGTGAATTTTGAATAAGGCTCTGCTCACAATTGGACGTTAAACAATCACAAAAATGAAGCCACCCATTAAAAAACACAGCCTTGCAATACATTTTACTTCCATCAAAGGTATCATGTTGAGTTGCAGTAAGTGGATTTTTCTTTCAGTTGGTTAACCTAGTTTCTTCAAATAAATAAGGATGGAGAAAATAGCCAACTATATTCTGTGCTAAAAATGTTGAATTGGCAGATGTTTTTTAAGGTTTTTTTGTTTTGCCTGAGCTGCTTATACCAATATTAATAATAATATAAGAACTACAACATAGAAAATAGGAAAAGTGCTGCAGTTCCCTCAGAGAGGTAGTAGTTTTGAATTCAATAGAAAATTAAGGAACTGCAATATGTTCCTCATTTACCCATCAGAGTATTTATGTACCTAATCTTTATGCTCTTGGTTGATGTCACGCCCTGAGGCGATGACAGTGCTTTGCTTTGTTACCATTCAAATTAGTAAAATAGAACTTTATTAAGAAAAAATGGCTTATTTCAGCCTTTGTGCAATTAATTGGTGTATCTCTGATGTCAGTTAATTTTATATCTGAAATTGTTGCAGGGAAAGAAAGTAATACTTTGTCAATATACAAGTATTTATATAAAAAGATAATACAATCATGGAGAGATCAAGTCTTTTCTCTTCTCATACAAACAACCTATGCATTCACTGTTCAAAGCAATGCAAAAAAAGACACATGAGAAGAGAATCGATTTGTGTATGGCTAGGAGCCCAACGGCTCTGTTGCTCTTCTCAACTCTATCCTGCTCGCATTGTCCTGCACTTGCACAATCAACCATGAGTCATCTTTACTTTTCACCCAAGATTTCTCCTAATCTTTTTGAAGCCTCTCTGTATCTTTTCCCTCACTGAGTGGGAGGCTTGTTTGCTCAGCACACACTCAGCTGTGTATACCAGCGCTGAAGGCCACTTCTTCGCAAATGCCTGTTTTTAGCGGGAGACTATTTGTCAAATGCATTATGACTTGTGCATACCCTCGGGCAGAATCACTCTGGTGAAATGAAGTTAGATAGATTGCTGTAGATGTTCCACTTTCTCCTCGTCCCTCTCCACTCTAATTGCACAGTGCCCAAGAGAGAGCCTCTCATGTAATTACACTGTAGTTATTCTGTAGGTTTATAATCCAATGGGTTGCAGATGTTTTTCTTTGCATAGCAGCCATCTGTTCCAACTTACTTTATGTTATTTATATACCTTTGCTTGAGTTTTTATTTGAAGGACCACATCAGTGTGTTTATTTTCAGCACTGTACATCATTGCTGAAATGCAACAAATGAGTTTTAACACTCATCTATAGATTTAACATTTTGCTTTTTCATCAGAACAGAAACAATCTGCTGATGTGTGTCCATTCAAAAGCAGCGCACGTAAAACCCCTTCCAAAGTGGTTTGTTCCATTTCAAATGCTGTCCAAATCATTGTATTAGTCATGGGATACTTCAAAGTATGGCCAGGCAAAAAATAAGAAAAAAAAATCCATATTAAATTCTGAGAATGTGATTTTGTTTCTCTCTCTCTCAGAAACATGATCGTAATAGACACAGAAAAAATAAGTTATTTCTGTAGTACCTCATTCTGTACACAGAGAGGAGTTAATTACATGGAGGCAAGCATTCTTGGGTCGACAACATGGACTTTGGGTTTTTTTTTCATTGTGCCCATTCATAACATTCTGCTGACTGGCCAGTCCGAGCTGCAGTATCCCCGCTGTTCTCACTCTGGAAATGTTAACCCATGCATGCCTCCACTGCACACCAAATGCAACCCAAGTGGCTGGAACTGGGGACTCTCTGAGTTTATTGTTCTTATCCAGTTCCAGACAGTTAACTCAGAACAAATAACCTAGAGTGGAGACATAAAATAGACATTTTCTCTTCGTAAAAATAACTATACCAGTGTAACAATCATCTTATTTTTGTTCTCTTACTTTTTTTCATCATACCACTTTCTGGCACAACTCATAATCAAGTCTCCTCACTTCATCCCCTCTCAGTGTCTAACTTCTTTCTCTCATTTACCTTCCCAGCAGCAATGTCAAAAGGTTATGCAGGGAAGCTGGATCGCCCAGGGCTGATTGTGTCTCTGAGTTAATGATAAGTAGCTACAGTGCTGTTCTCTGGTGGAGTGGAGCTTGTGGGTTTTTTGTTACAAACCATTACAGTAAAAGTGGTCAAATTTCTTTGAGTTGAAATTTATTCTTAAATACATAATGGAGTTAAAGATGTCAGAGATTATTCACTGAAATCATGCAAAACATGCCTTTTAGTTTATGTTTCTTGCACTACATTGTTACATGTAGAAATAATTCCAAATGTTGCCACATCTGTTTTCATTTTGCAGCTGCAACAAGGCGTAGGCCAGTTAGTAGTACATTAAAGTTTTTAAAAGTTGCAGTTTTATTACTGCTAAACTCTTCTGACATTCTTCCTATATTATCCAGTCCTTCTAATGAGATTCTAGAGAAAGCAGGAGTGTTCTTTGGATGTATAGAGCAGAGTGATTCAGGCATGCCCCTCCCCCATTTCTTGCTGCATACTGCTGGACAGCTGGCTAAAAAAAAGGCTAATAATACTCATAGATTAATTTGCTGATTTTTCTGAGGAATGTAACTCCAAATTATTAATGGAAAATTTCACTATTCAGGGATTTTTTAAAAACATTTATGGAAAATGTATCTCGGGAAGCTAAAATACCTAGGTACAATGCTACTTGACACATTATTAGCTGGTGTTGCAAAAGAACCAACCCAGGAGTGCCGTTCATCTTCCTTGGTGCTGAGTGGCTGTATGCCCAAGAGCGGAAATAAGGAGGATTGTCTATGTTTGCTTTTACAGTAGTAGTAATATTAAGGTTTATTTGGTCTGTGAAATAACCTAATATATTAAAATTGGCAGTAATAATCATTTTTAGAGGTGGTCTCAAGGTTTCAACTATGTGCCGGAGACTATGTTCATAAATGTTCGTCAATACCTGTGCATAAAAATAGACCAAATGTTGCCATTTCCATCTGCAGCTGTGACATTTTGCTGACAAATATCAGCTTAGAGAAAAAGTAGTGATTGATTCTGTTGTTCATAACAAGAATTAATGGCCGTGGACTTGAGTTTACCATGCAGTTTACAGTGAAAGTAACAAGCTATGCTCTGCTGCAGTCCCATCACTTTGCTCTGCGCCTTACTATCGAGACCAGACTCAATGGCTCAGAGCTGGTAAAGGTGGAGGGTCATAAGTCACAAAATGACTGAAAATAGAGTCTATGGTTTACCCTCCTTGGTTTGCAATTTAATCACCAAAGTCCTTAGAGACAATTTATTTTTGTTGATGTCTTGTTAAATGAGATACCAAGAATTAAATTATGACAATACATTTTTAAAACTGTTTCTAGCAGAGAGGGTGTGATGTATTGCAGCTGTGACAGTCATCTCTGTTTTCACACTATAATCTGTCACGTGACTGTTATTTACCAGAAATTGTCAGTCTTTTTTTAGACTGAAAATTATTGCAGGTTCCCAGGCTTTGCAGAGAGCACAGCAAACTGTAAGCCACAGTGGAGCATCACCACATCACAAGGTGTCAGAGTAATTCCAAATTTGACATTGATCAAGAGTTGAAGCAGTCCAACCTCGGCCCGGCTCACGCCCCTCATTAAATCACATTAACCCTAATTTTCATCACAGCTCCTTGAAGCCCAAATGTTACTATCGGCTTTTGGCTCCTGGCTGCTCAGCTGGATGTTGGGTGTGTGTTTCACACACTTGTGATTTGTGTGAGGTCGAGTCCAGCGAGCCAAGGCTGTTTAAACTGTCCTCACCTCAGGAGGCCAGTGGTTCCTCAGCAGCATTCGCCTTGACTTGCCGTCTTCTCTCTCCTGTCTGTCTGCCTTCTCCTCTACCACCTCCCTCATGCAGCCCAGTTTCCTTGTGCTGTTTTATATTCACTTCTTGATTGGTTGGGGGATGGGCCGGGGGAATAGTGTTTGAGAGGTTAGTTGGTTAGAGCCGAGAGGGGGAAGTAGATCTGGTGTGTGCATTAAGATAGCGAGAAAAAGAAGGCAAAGGGGTAGACGCCAGAGGGAAACTAAAAAAAAAAAAAAGATTTTTAGGGGTACTTTATTTTTCATTCTGCCATTGAGTCTGTAATGTCATACAGCAATGTGGAAACCAAAATGAGCATTGCCACCAGATGTGTTCCAGTCCAGATAGCAACTTGAAAGACAGGCGTTTATTGTTTTAGTGCATTTGGTGTGGTTCAAACCCAAACTGCATGAAATGCTGATTGATGGATTTCACTGAAGAATGTGTGTGTATGTGTATGAGAGCAAGGGAGAGAAAAAAAGCGAGAGAGCAAGAGATGGAGAGAGAGAGAAATATCTGCTTTATCTGATTTATTTAACCATTTTTCTGCACTGCTCTGCACTGTGTCTGCTGATGAAAAGGGAATACTGACTGTATTTTTTCTCACTGCTACAGTAGCGTTTCAGAGCAGATTCATCTGCTTTCCATCACTACTGAAATATGAAAAAATACAAGCATTGATTCACTTCTTGTCGACCTGATGGCTTGTCAGATAAACTAATATTTTGTTATGCACAGAGGGTTAATATTATTATTTCTATCGTGCATGTGAACAAAATATAATAGTCCAGCATGCATCTTATGAAATCAGCATGTTCAACATGCAAAGATTTATTGGTAATTGTCTCAGTTTTCACAAGTAGTCAATGTTGTTATTAATTTTCAAACTACTTTTACATTGTGTTGTGCAGCTTTATATATTGTTGTTGCTGACATTTAGCTGCATCCACGTGCGTGCGGTTTAGTCTGTAGGTCAGGAAGTGCGCACTTCACTCTTTTTGCAACAGTTTTAGAAGCCTAACTGTTAACTGCATGTTCCTAATCATCATACAGTAACATTTTATTGCTACTGTTATTTTATAATTAAGGTATCAGCATGCCAACATGGAGGCAGCAAAGACAAACCATTTTCAGCTGCAGTCCCCAAGCAAGAAAGAAAACTGATCTTCATCAGAATAATTGCTTGGTGTCATTCATAAACAAGTAGACCACAAAGTGATTGTGCTTGATGCTGGAGATTATGAATGCTGTTATTGGCCTTGGTAGATCTGTGTGTAAAGCCAGCTTTGCTACATAAATTAACAGAACCAGTGCATGAGAAAACTAAATTAACATTTCAAATAAGCACAGATGGAGCTTATCTTTTTACACTTCAATAGTTTGTATTTGTGCAAAGAGGAAACACTTTATCCAACATTTTTTCCTTGGTTCATCTCCTTGAGAAACGTATGGGTGATATTTTACGTGTCTGGACTACTTTGTATTTTTATTTTGTTATTTTTTGAGTAAAGGTTCAATCTAGAACAAGCTTTGGCAAAGAAAAAAATCAGTGGAAGAGAGGCGTTTCTAAAGGGATTTTTGAAAACCTTGACAGGTCAGGTTGTTGACAGGTTGTGCTCTTAAGAAATTAGCTTTTGACGGCATGTAAGAGACAGGATTTGTGAGAACATTAGCAAGGCCTGGTTAAGGACTCAACTATTTGAAAATGATTTATATATAATGATGCACAAACATTAGAACTGTAGAGTATACTCTCATTGCCTTGAAAAAGTTTTAATACACTTTGAACTTTTTTACAACACAAACCATGTATTTATTTAGGATTTTGCTCAATTTGAATGAATTAAAGATAAATAAACATTAATTTAACACTTGTCACAGAATCTAAAGTCTGAATTGAGTAACATTTTTTTCTTATAAGATATTGTGAATTTGTTTTCACACAGCATATGCGTGTAGGTCAAAAGGCTTAAATTTATTTAATCCTCTGACCAAAGTACCTTCGTTCACATGTGCCCAGTAACCCCTACATCACTCAAACAAGCCTTTTGGTTTTCTTTCAGTGATTCAGATTCTGCCACTAATTCATCAGTGTTATAATTTATGAAGTGCTCTCATAATAGTAAATTATATAATAATTTTGATCTTGTCTCCAGATTCTTTGACGTGAGGTGCAGATCTCTGCAGCACCTCCAAAGTTAACATTCGCTTTTTCTCTAATTAAGGCTTTGCTCTTCTGGCCTTTATGTTTGGATGGACCATCATGTCTGCAAATTAGCTCTATTCTCTAAGTGTCTTTTAGAGACAGTTCGTAATTGTTACATTGCAGCAAGAAGTGTCTTTGTTCAAATCCCACCTATCGGTATTTCAGCATGGAGTTTGCATCACTTGTACCAGTGATATCTTTCTATGTAGTCTGCCTTACCACCACAGTCCAAACACAATGTTACCTTTAGTTTGTGTGTGTGTAAGTGATTGTTTGTCCAGCGTGTCTCTGTGTGACATGTCTAGCCTGCACCCCACCTGCTTCCCATTGACCACTGGAACCAGGCAGCAATATTGAAGGATTAAATGGGAGTAGAAAATTGATGGATGATTGCACCGGGTTTTATTTAGGGGTAAATGAGTCAAAAGGGTTAACTCCATAAACATGACAGACTTTCCACATTTTTTGTCATGAACAAATGTGTAAACCTTGTAGCTTTTTTCAGTTTGCAATTTTGCATTCCCATCTATTGGTCAATGAGCAAAAGTTCCCAAGAATGGGTCGAAGTTTGCGGTTGTAATGTGACAACATGGGAAAAACAGAGATATAGATACTTCTGCAAGGCAGTACTGGAGCTGCAACGTTGCAACCTGTTAATTTGTGAGCACATTAATCCTTCTGTTAGGCACGCCGAAAAAGCTGTAATTTAAAACAGGTTGCAGAGGAAACATTTACAAAAGCAATGTTAAAGATTGCAGCTGTTGAGTGTATTATGAAAGGCCCGCGAGCCAGGGCAAACATGAGCAGTTGTCTTAACTTCCTGAGGCATGTCCTGTGCAAACAGCTCTAGAGACGGCTGGTTCAGATCCACATTCAAAGACTGCAGGACCACTGAGTTTATACTCTCCAATGCACATGCCCCCTCGCAGGTAGACACACACACTGTTTTGCATGCAGATGCAAACATGCCTGCACTACTTTACCATAAATAAACACAAGTGCACATGTGAGCACATAGACCACAGAAATGTTATCGTGTTGTGCAGCAGCAACAGCGCAGCCCACAGATTACTGTACCTTAAAGTTTGATGTTCAGTAATTACCCTTTCATTGAAAGTGTAATTGATTAATTCGGAATCACTTTTGGGCTTTAAGGTTTCGTCAGACTGCTTTTAAGAAAAGAGAGCAGTTTTCTTCCGATTTACCTCTGTTTTATGTTTTTTTTTTCTTTTTTGCATAAGCTTGGCTTTTTCTCCAGATGTTTTTCTTGTAAATATGCCATAACTGAGTTAGTTCAAGGTTGTACAGGGAGTTAAGTTTGCTGGTTGGGTCACCACGGATTGGTCCTCTGTTGTTTGTTTCTGTGCCCTTAGCAAAGTGCGTGTGCGTGTGTGTAAGTGTGTATGTGAGACTCCCCTCCCTATCACTACAAACCCACAGTCCCCTTAGGCCCCTCTTTGCCTCAGTCTTGTAAACTACCTCTGGCACATTTGGGCTTTGTTCGCAATATCCTCACTGTAGCTGAGTTTTACTTTCCAAGAATTCTATTCCCATGTAAGTGATGACAAGAAGAAGTGCCTCTCTATGCATTTAACTGCACTTTGATTTTTTTAATTTTAATTTTTTATTTATTTATTTGCATATTATTGATATTACACTTGATATTGCAAATATTCATACCACAGTAGCTGTCTTTCTAGGCCTTTGGTATGCTGACTGGTATGTGATATATGGGTGCAGCTGAATTTGAGCGGCTTCGCTGTGCAAACACAGCATTGCTGGCACTCCTGGTTTCACTTAATCTTCCACACAAAGGCATTGGCATGTGGCATGGCTCTCAGACTGTTTCAGTGACAGTGAAAGAGAGCAGCGCTGAGCAGCAGGCCGTGTAAGAGCATATGAACAGTGATATATATTTATGTTTTAAGCCATTTTATGTTTATTATCTCCTAAACTGGATGTTAATTTGCCTTTTCTTAATTTTCTTCAGGCTTTGGAACATCAAAGATATTTATTAGACCTCTGTGAGGCAAACAAGATCATATGATAGATTTGAACTTTTGCTTGGAATTTTTGTCATGTCAGAACTTTCATTCTGGGCTGAACTGTAAACAGACATCCAAACATACTGTCAGTCATGGATAGGTAATTTATTTTCCCATCCATACCATAATTAACCCAGCGGGTAAATGGGAGGGCTCCTCTGAGATTGCAAAGTGTTTTTGCATCAAAAAAAAGAAAAAAGGTTGTAAAAAGCATCTTTTTATGTTTCATTTTAAACTGGGATATAAATTGCACATTGAAAAAATATTTAATAAAAATTTTAAATAGAATTATTTATGAATGTTTTTTTATTTTATTTAAATGTTATGTGGAGTTATGTTTTCATGGTAAATTTGAACCTTCTTTGCACCACAAACGTCTTTGCAATGTTTCATATCTTTCAAGTGCAGATGCATTGCAGTTTGTTTGTGGTGAATTAATTAGTTTTTCTTTGCAGAAGGAAGAATGAATTTGAAGAAGAAAGTGGTAACCTTTCTAACAGCTTTGCTCATTTTAGTGGTAGCTAATCAGTGGTGGTTTCTTTTTTCAGAGAAAACTTGCCTTTCCAGGTACACATCATCTAATAGTATTTTAATTGACTTTAGAGAAACTGAATCAAGATATGCTGATGAAGTTACAAACTGCCTTAAGCCTCTAACTGTGATTGCCAGATCTCCTTGTTCCTTCTTTTTTGTTTTTGTTTTTTTTGTACTTTCTGCTGCTCTGCATAATGACAAGGGTGGAAGAGTGGAAGATTCCAATTACTCAGAGAAAGTCAAGGGGGGCTGTTGAAGTTTGAGAAATACAAGAGGAGCTGGTTGCTGTGCGAAGATTGCGTGCCCATTTGGAATGTAATTAAATTGCTTTGGCTGCTTGCCAGTTAAAAAAAAAGCATTTTTTCCCTCTCATCTCAAATGAAAATGTATAGTGTTTTGCTAAAAAATACCTGCGGGGAATAGTAGACTGTTGAATATTTGTAATACAGCTTGCATTGTGCAGCTGAAATGAGTTTTGAGATGAGTTATCCGCTGTGGTTTCCCCTCTGACATTTCAAAGGTATGTAGCTTTTGAACCATGGATTTACTGTAATCTATTTTTTCTATTATCGATGTGTGGTTGAGTTATAAACTGTAGATTGGCTTCTCTGTCATTTTGCTGGATTTGCCATATTACAAACTAAGAGACTGTGCTGGTGATTCTGACTGTATAATAATATTTATATGCAGTCACATGCAAACCTCCAGTTGTTCCACCCTTTTTGTGTATTAAACTGCAGCAGGAGTTATAGTCATCTTACAGTGTGTATCTTTTTAAAATCTGCTCTGTTGCATCTCACAGTAACCAGTTTATACAGGAAAAAAGAACACATGTACCCAAGTATTGTTACTAACAGGGAAGAGTCAATGTTCTGACAAAAATTACAACCGAGCTTTAAATGAAACACACTAGATTTATTTAAGAATACTATTTGTTTTTCAACAAGGAATTTTATACCAATACAAACTTTTGACTAGTACTAATAATGCAAAAATATTTTTTTTACTTTTGTAAAACTGTTCTTAGTTATGTGGCTATATGTGTTGGCATATTGAAGAAAACGTGAATGTCTTAACACAAGAAAATTTGGCATGTAGGTCACAGCTTTAAATAGTGTCAATGTATTGGAATAAAGAATGTGAAATTCGTGCATGGATTATAGATGTTACTTTTGACTTGACATCGTCTAGTTCAAATTTTTTTTCAGACATTCTAAGACTCAAATGACGATGAAAGTTCAGCGTTTCATAGCGTTCCTATTATGAGCTAATTTTTTCCAGAAAGTCGGTTATGTTGTTCGTCTCTTGTCTAGTTTGAAGTATCCGCCATTTTTGAGGTGAGCGAGTCTTCGCCAGCACAGGCAGAGGATTTACATAGTGTTATATAGGGTTAAGTAATGGTATAGATGGGTTATTACTATTGCATCCAATCAGTTGTTGCATTGATTCTTAGGCAGAAGAATGCATGCTGTATGATATTTTTGGACATATGAAGAATATTCAAGGAGCCTGGTTTGTCTGGTGATTAAATCATGTATGTGACAGTTGATATTGTGACAGGAGGATAATGATCAACAGAAACAAACTTTTGAGGGTTTCAAGCAAAATTCTTTTAGAACTTCTTGAAACTTTTCAAAAAAACATCCTGAAAAATTTAAGTATTCTGTTTAAGTTTCCACTAAATTGTTTTGTGGCTTTTGCATTGAATTAAGCTCCGTTTTGCCTGACATATGTAAGTGAGTCTCAAAAATCAAATAACCAGGGAGACTAAGGAACTGATAGATCTAAAAAGCCCCATAAATGTTATGTTTGTTTTGTGTTTCTTGGGTGGTATCAGACCAATCCAGCTGCCTCTATTCTATCATTGCTGGACCTGCAAATGGATCGAGCTGTCCAGCGGCACCATGCTTACTACAGTTAACCGGTGTTTCCTGGCGTCATAATAGCTTTTTCTTGTACGTGTCCTGTCAAATCAACTCTTATGGGGCTGTTTTAGGGGTACTAAAGCAATCGATATAAGAAACGGCAAATTTTGTGTTTCACCACCTCTTCCTCCTAAGACTCAGTTGAAATATGCCTGCAAGTCCAGTCTCATAATGTTTAACTCATAGTGTTATGACTCTTTAGGAAATCTTTGAAACCAGATCCATGAGGCGAGGCAGAGAGGTGCTGAGATGATGATGAGCTAATTAGTTGGGTCTACAACTGCAGTGCTAATGACTGTTTGTGGGTTTGCGGTCGCTCCAGCCTGCATGTGTGTTCTCATGTTGTACAGATGACTGGTAGAGGCTTAATCCAGTGTATTAGTGCAAACAAGCCTTCTTATTGGGCCTACATTGACAGAAGCAAGAACCACAAAAATGTGAGGTGGCACCATAAGTTATTAATTAGTAAATTCAAATAAGCATTCAAATTATAATGTCTTTAAATGTTGTTTTCCAGTCCACCATTTAGGTGTTAATCCATACTCAGGAGATTCACGGTTAAGCATTCAAACAATGTGTGTTTTCAGTTGCAGCTCTGTAATTGTGCAAGCAGCTACAAAAATGCAAGAGAGTGTCAAAAGGGAAGAGGAGGTGAAGAGATAGCGTGATAAATCTTTGTCAGAAAGAAAGACTGAAAGATAGAAATTGAGCAATTCTGCAAACCTTAAAGTAGAGATAAAAGCAAATAAAGTTGATGTATACCACAATTTGCACATGCGGATAAACACCCTTGACAAGCATGCACGTGCTGTCATGTTACCAGCTCTCACTTTCATTTGTAATCATGCACCTGCTGGCAATTACTGTTATCGTCACTAGATTAAAGGGAACATTGTCCCGAAGTGACACCAAAGTTAATTTCTTGATCACACAATAAATAACATATTTCTTTTTGTCAAGATAGATCATTATAAGCCGCTTAGTCATCTAAGCTGGTTATGCAGTTAGGTATATGCTATTATCATTAAGAGATCTGCAACTGAAATAGTTTGTGTGCTTTACTGAATGCTTATATTAACAACCTGGCTGAAGTTTGGAGAAAAGAGGGAGGTCACCCGTGATTTATGCCTAAAAATAAATGTCTTATGTAACTACAGGGGGAACTAAACTAAAGATAGACGCCAAAATAACTGGGTGTAGCAAGAGGGAAGAGGAAGATTGGATGATCACCAACAGTTTATAAGCCAGAGTCAAATCAAGGTGAGGTGATGTTTCACCAACTGGACTCCAGCTAATTAATCAATAAAACTTGTGCTGTCATCAGTTAAGATAAATGATTAAAAGTTTTCTACTCATGTCAAACAATAGTTAAAGGTAATATGCTTCATTAAGCATGTCAGATATAAAGTTTTTCTTGTTTCATATAGTCTTAATTGTTAAATTTATCAAAATTATCTGATTAAGTATTAGAAAAGGGTAAGAAATATACGTTTAATTTCCTAATCATGTCACCCTGTACAATATCATCATAACTACATTATTTTCCACAATTAAATGTGTTACAAAGATACTTTCTAGAAGAGTAGCAAGAAGAAAGTTATTATGGAGGAAAAAAAGGGACAAAGTCTCATTTGCAGGTTGTGACAAGTGAAGTAGAAACCAACTGTGTAGAAGAAATGACTCTGGACAGATGAGACCAAAATTGAAACTTGTGTAGAATGGAATGTTAGGGGGAACACTAACACTGCTCATCTTTAAATGCACTGCCCCCATGAAACCTGTTATTACAGCATCATGCTATGGGGAGGCTTATATTCAGCAGGGAGAAGTAACTGGTCGGGGTTAATGTGAAGATTGATGGAGCTAAATAAATGGCAAATATGTTCTAGGCAGGGAGACTTGAGTTTTGGATAAAGAGACACCTTTCTGTTGAACAACTGCCCTAAACAAACAGTCAGAGTCACAAATCCATGCTTTTACCCAGGAGATATCCATTTGTTAGAATGGGAGAGTCAAAGTGCATGTGTATGTAATAAAATTTGTTAGCTGTTCACATCTACTCACCATCCTGTCTGACTAAATTTGAGCTACTCTGCAACTATGAATGCCCAAAGAAATTTGGTTTCTATATATGCAAAACTGGTAGAGGCATAAAGCACTTAAGCAAGACTAGGAGCTGCGTTTGTAGCCAATAATGTTTAACAAACTATTGACTCAAAACACATCTGCCACCATACTTTTCTGATTTTAATTAGCACAAAAAACAACTAAAAATAACATTAAGTTGTTTAGTAATTCATTAATTACATGTCAGTGTGTGTTGACACATTCAAGCTTGTGGTTGTAACATGAATTCTGAATGTTTTTGTAAGGAACTGTTCCTGTGAGAAACTCGGTGTATTTGACCTGATCATCGGATAAAATCAGCAGCATCAAGTCCAGCATGCAGTGGAGATCAATATCATTTATAGTTACACGTTGATAAATGCTTAATGTATACTGCACTCTGTTAAATGACCTAAAAATAGTCTATGTTTTGGATGACTCAGGAACTTCTTAATTAACCCGATTCGGGCTACCAGATCGCCGGCGATCTGAGATGCATACATATTTTTCAAATGCCGGTAGAATTCGAACCACGTAAGGTAGAGCAATTTTTTTTTTTGCATATTAAACTGTAAGAATTGCGCTTCCTTTTCCGACCCTAAACATCCCCCCCGAGTTGCTGTGCGCGCGCAGACGAGTTCACAGATTTATAGTAAAAAGGATGGGTCCACAAACATGATGTGGCATCCATCCCTATATTTGTAGATCAGCTCGGGTCTGGCCAATCACTTCCTGTGTTGTTCTGACGTTGACAGAATGAAATACTACGAGATTTCATGAAATGTCACATGACTTCAGGTGAGATTTCATGAAAGTCATTTCCGTTTCCTGCACGTGCTATTTGGCTCTGCTCTTGCAAGGCAAACACCCAAAAAAAAAAAAATTATGGAAAGACACGGAGTAAGAAGATTTTACTCTGCGTCCGAAGTCTTGGAGCTCGTCACCGCTCAAGATGGCCAAAATGAGGAGAGGTATTCTTCAGACCCTGATACTGCAGACACTGATGAGGAAGAGGACTTCATCGAAGGGATCGATAAACTTCATGATATGTAAGTGGGCTCTTTTTCGCTCATATATATATATATGTAAAAAATATATTATTTTTTATTTTTTTATTTTTTTTTTACGTAACACAGAACGTGTGATTGAAAACTCTAACTAATCTGTAATGTTACGTCTGTGTGAAGTACTGGCAATATCGTGGAGGAGAAAGATGGCGATCTGAATGAGGATGATGAAGAGGACAATAACGGTGTGGTGGCAGGTGCAAGTAGAGGAAGAAAAAGAAGTCGGGAGGGTCCAGCTAGTAAAAGGAGAGGCAAAAGGTCAGAAACTCATGTGGACACTCAAGTCAAGTGGAAAACAGAGAAGGAGACTGATCATTTGCTGCACCCCCCCACTCCATTTCCGTCCAAAGAGGACACCAGGTGTTCAGCTGCCCCTTTCCAATACTGAGATTCCGTCACCTTCAGAGCTATTCAAATTATTTTTTGACCAGGCTACCATAAAGACATTATGTGAAAACACTAACAAAAATGCAGCCAAAAATTTAGCTGCTGGAAAAAAATTTCGTTGGACTGATGTCACAGCTAATGAAATGTATGCATATATTGGACTTACTCAATTTGTGTATTCACTCATGTGAATACACAAAGACTGACACACTTTCATTTAAATGTTTGTATTTTATTGTTGATGTACAATGTGCAATGTATCTTCTGCACTTCTTTTTTCTGATTGCACTGATAAAAGCATTTTTTTTATTTTCCCTCGTTTTATTGTTTTTAGAAAATTGGCTGTAACTTTGAAACGAAGCTTTGAAAAAACTCCAAATAAATTGTGTTTGGTTTAGAAGGCTTGTGTGCAACTTTTTTGTATTGGGAACTTTGGTAAATAAAGTTAGGAAACTCTTCATATTTACAAAAATATGTCAAAAAAATTATAAACGGATGGAGTTCTTGTTATTGTTTTGCAAATTTTCTATTTTTAATCAGTTATTATTGATAAATGGCATACAAACTTGGAAAGGAGGACTTATAAGGATTTTATAGATGTAAAGAACATTGGAGTGCTCCTAATAATGACTCTGCAGCATCCAAAAATGTAAAAAGATGCTCATGCGGACTTTTATAATGGTAGTCCTACAAGGGTTAAAAGAGTGGTGTGGTTAAAATGTAGACTGGAGAACATAAACAGTAAACCATCGTTCTGCCCAACTTTAAAGCAAGTCCAGTTTTCCACACTTTATAGTTGTTGTTTTTTTCTCGTTTTGCTCTCTCTTACAGGACTCCGCTTCTTCCTGCTCTGGTTTACCACTTTATAAACTGGCTTTAAAATGTGGAGATGTTTGCACTTTAATTGCATTTTGCTGTACTTATCCTTGTCTCTTGAAATCCTGTATAATTAAATGAGATTTTCTGTAGTTACTCAGACTTGTTTTGTGTCCCTGACAACAGTCATCGCTAAGCTGCACAAACAAAGCAGAGCAACAAAGCAACACAAGGGGTAAGCAGGTCTCATGTATGACAGAGGTGATGGATGAGCTAATTGGGGATTAACTGTTATTAGCTGGAAGAGGGGAGACAAGTGCCAAGCCCCCACCTCTTTCTGTGCCAAACATGGTTCAGTTATGTCTTCCTTCCTGCCTCAGCTAAGCCATGTTTTTCACCTGGCATGCTTTTGTTTCCATCTCCATGGGTTCTCCTCCTCTCTGACTCGCTTTCCTTCTTTCCTCCCTTTCTCTGACACTTTCACTCTCTCATTGTGATTCTCATCAGCCTGTATTAGTCGCAAATGCAGAACTAAGTAGCTGTGACAACATTCTCAGATGCTCCAGCTGCCTCAGATTTATTGAGTTATTAAAGTAATGTACTGTGATTAAAAATGCTAATTTTCCCTAAATCACATGCCAGCTTGCATTGTGTTTTTTCAATAGCTGATTTAATTACATGGAAAATGAAACAAGGGCTGATGATTCAATCTTTGCTGCCAAAAGCCTCTTGATACGAGAATGAATTACCTCCAGATACAGAATTATTGTCTGAGCTGCAAAAAGTCTTTCAGTATTGTGCAAGCTGTAGTGAATACAAAGGCTTAAATTTAGCCATCGTTTTGTTCATATCTGATTTCAGGTCACACATTCACAGATTTTGTCTTGGTGCATGCTCACGTGCGAGCTTGAAATGTCCTAAACAGAACAGGAAGGCAGATTTGCTGTTAAATTACTTCAGGCCATGATATGAAAGCAAGGCTTTGAGTTTAAAATCCCCATTATCTCTTTAAAGCATGCTTTCTTGGTGTAGAGTTGTTATGATTTTGCAGTCAAAGCAAGGATTTTATATTATAAAAAAGGGAAAAAAGTTTTCGTTCCAAATATTATTATGAGTTGTGTCCTCGTCTACTCTAAATAATTTCCTCTCCCTTGAGGGATTTGCTCAGTGTGCTTTGCTTGGCTCATTTTGGCCTCTGATTATGCATTCATGTATTCCTTATACAGTGTGCAAACCTGCAGCTACATTGGACACATCTCTAAGTCGCTTTTGACACCATTGTGCACAATAAACAGCATTTCTTCTTTTATTTTGTTTTTTCTTCTTTTACCTCAAGCGGTTGGTTTCTCCTACTTCAGTTATTTTGCAAAACATGCAGACTCTCCTTTTGAACATTGCAAGGCATGGTTGTTTTTAGCAGCTACTTAGAAAGAAATTGCACTTTAAACAATGAGATGAAACAATTTAATCTCAATAAAAATCTCTTGCTACACATTTTGTTGCTGAGCTGATTCCTGTCCTTTAAATTCTGCTCAAGATGACCAGAAGAGCTTTAGATAACGCTTGGATCATTTCCAAATTACTCACCGTGCACTGTAACAGATCCTCAGCAGTATCAGTGCCACTTTACAGCCCTTTCCTCTAAATAGGACTTATAGGTGAGTGTGCGAAACATCCATGACCATGTCAGGTGCTTTTTTCCCCCCTCTCTCTGGATTTCAGTAGGCTGAGCTTCACTGGTCTTCCAGATGTCCTGGGCATAACAGTTGCATGTCAGCTCTGTAGCAGGGCTCTAAATGGGTCACTCTACTTGATATCACACAGCTACTTCACAATGACACCACTGTTCTCTCGATATTATAGCACACCAGGTGGCTCACTATGAAAGTCCTAGTCCTGGCAAATATGGACTGCCTGTCATTGTGAGTACTGGACAAAAGCAAATAGACATTGCTCTGTTCTTTTAGATTTCTTGTTTGGCTCCAGTAAAAACATTGATCTGAAAATTACAACGAAAATAAATAAATAAAATCTAATGAACTCCTGAATATAAAATGCCTCAATATGAATATTTATCTATTACGAGTAGGTAAATTGGTGACACATTCAGATCATAAAATGAGACAATACATAATATTGTCATCCCCAAAATAAAACAAATCAAAAGTGATTAAATGTTTCATGAATTATAATGTGTTTTAATCTGTAATTGGTGTGAGATATTCTAATCCAAGTGCGTCTAACGTTTTTTAGGTTTGACTCTTTGCTTTTTGTGAATTTGATTAAATAAAATGCAAAGAAATGCACTATTGTTAGCTTATTTTGCTAACTGAGTTATTGTATATGGCTTTTAGCATATCCCACTGGTTTTCTTACCAGCTACAAGAACATCTTTAAGTTGAGTATGATGTTATTTCCTGATCTGTGTTTTTAATTTAAACAGTCGCTAACACTTTTTTTACCCTGTTATCTGCTTCAATTTAAAGTTGGAGTCTTAAAATACTCTCCAATAATTTTTAAGTAGTTCCTGTTTAAAGTCAAACTCCTGTTTTGCTTAAGCTAATCATTTGGCTTGTTTATGACAGAGGCTTGTTGGTCCTATATCACAGTTCAATATATATTTTTTTATTTACCATGTATACATTTTAACATCAAATTTCTTCTAACTGCGGGTCAAAGCAATCCGAGTATCAACAATTATAGTTTTGCCACTGTTTGAGAACCTTGTGTCTATAGAAATCTGTGTTGATGTATCACTAAGGCTATCAGGGATGGTAAGCAATAAGACAAGCCAACCAAAGGGAGAAGTGGGTTGTAACCCCAGTGATTTATGATTTATGGTTTGATTACAGTTCTTGCATCCTGCTGAAGTCTGGCTGCATCAGTCTGCATATTGTGAACTTTTTTTTCTCTTCTTCATGGCTTTGGTCACGCAGCAAGCTCCAACTCGATCTGCTTCTCGTCAAAATGAAGCCCACGTTTGCTCGTACAGGGACACACACGGCCGCAGGACAGCGTTCAGGCACACACTCACACAAGTACACTGATTGAGAGATAAAATGGAGAATAGCTCTTTTAGTCAACTGAGCAGTCTCTCTCTTCCTGCAGCCTGGCAACTATTCAATGCAATTTACCCCCTACAGGAAAATAATATTGATATTCACAAACGTACTCAGTAATAGGACAAAAAAAAAACTAAAGCAGTACACTATGAAGTGTGAAGCAAGCACAGGTGTCCATCGTCTCATATTCATGATATCACACTCAGCAGAATGAAAATCAGCACATTTATTACTGTACATATGAATGAGAATTCAATGTGTTTTCATCTTGAAAGTCAATATCACTTTTTTGTTGAGAAGCAGCCTTGGAAATTAGACAATGTACCTTTTTTTCTCCTCTGTAGCAGCCTGAATGTTTTCTATTGAGAGCTGAACTCCATTCAAAGGCGAATTCAGACCTTGATGAGAAAGAAACTCTGTAGCTAAGTGTGTTCACTTTATGTGCCATTTGTGGTTTTTACCAAGCATTGATCCATCTGTCTTTGACCATGTTGGAGTATGAATAGGATGAAAGCTCCTGTAAGAGCCTGTCACCGATATTATGTCTTCCTTTGCATTCTCTGAGCTTACATTTGCTCTTCTTATCTAAATTCTCTGACTTCACATTCTGAAATAACTTAAATGGATCATGTGAGCTTATTTAGTTTCTTAAGTTGCTTACAGTTTATTTGACTTGATTTTATAGCTTTCACAATCTGAATCAGCCTGTAAGGATTGTGGTGATGCCAGATGTTAGAGTACCTTGTTAAGGTATTCATACCTTTTGGAAAGTTTCACATTTTGTCACCTTACAACCACAGACTGTAGTGTATTTGAATGATGTTACATTGGGAAGCAAAGAAGATCAGCTGTCACCATTTTTGCTAACATAGATGTTATTTTCAGGCTTATAAAAATGTATGGTGAAAAAGTTAAGTTTTGGCTTCATCTGATCAGAAGAACTTCTTCAAAGTTTGTTTGCTGTTTGCTCTAAAGGGGTTGTGATAAATTGCAACATGCTTTCTTCTTACTTTTCTTCACAAATGTTCTCTAGCAAACATCCAAGGCTTTCACAGAACACATGTTTTTATCACTGGAATAAATTACTCAGGTTAATTTTTCTTTGTTTAGGTAATTTCTGAAGACAACTTGTTGCACTCTTTGTGCTTAGGGTTATGGGAGTAAATGGGGATGAAACCAGTTTTTAGGATTAATAGACATAAAAACACTTAAAAAACTAATACTTTGAAGTTCAGGGGATGCGAAAACTATTAAAGGCAATGTTCTGTAGAATCAGAACCTTTAAAATTAAAAATAATCCAAAGCAAAGAAAAAGAGCTACGTAATATTCGTCTTCTGCATGAATCATCACATGCTTTAGTTGGCCTGACAGCAACAAAAAGAGTGGAACTGATTGTCTCTGGCAGCTCGCATAGAGATCTGAAATTAACACCTTCTGAAAGCTGATGTTAAAAACCAGTGAACAGGATTTTTTCTTTAAAAAAAAAGTCCAACCCCAGTGATCTCAGCGCTCTCAGCAGCTCCGGTGTCGGCAGGTACATTTGAATATGAACGGTCCCCGACTGAAAGGTTATGACCCATAAAGAGGGGGGAACGATCTGAGTGAAGCGTGCAGAGGGGCGAAATGTCAGGCTGAGAATGGCAGGAAATATGTTAGTGACAAGGAAAAAGCTGCCCCTGGTATTCTAGAGCCCCAATGAGTAAAAATAGGGCATTGGGCAAGAAGGCAGGAAACCAGCAGAGCGAGGCCTCTAGTAGGAATTTCTTCTGGGGAGGAGAGATAAGGGACTTAACTCCGTCCTGTCTGGGCAACTGACTTCGACATGCGACATGTGATCACAGAACACTTATGCAGAGATGGACAGAGGAAGAGGAGATTGAAGAATTGAATAAATAATTGAGGCAATGAGTGATGCGAGCGCCGCTCGGTGTGTGTCTGTGTTTGTGCAAGTTTTGCGATGACTTGTCAGGTATTTAGCATTGACAGGACATTTTAATTAGGTCAGGACTCGTGATGAAATGCAGGGACCACAGCATGCACGAGGGCTTTGTCACGCAGACACACATTTATGCATGAGACACCCCCCCCCGCACCCTCACAAACTTATGCACATGCTGAAGTAATGGCAAAGTAGTGGAAAGTACCGTGTCTGTGAGTGTGAGGTTCTTCAGGTTAGAGAGTGGAAGTTAGACAATAAACAGTGGCCTTATCAGACTGGAGGCAGAGCTTCCAACATGATCGCTCTGATTCTTACAGAAAAATATGGCCCACTTATTCAAATGAATAAGCAAATTCTATAAACAGGGCCCTCAGTAAAAAGTTAAAGTATTGAGAGCTAAGCCTGTGCTTCCTCACTGTCACTTTAGCACACTGATCATGCTGCTTTATTGAATTTGAACACAGTTACATGACATCACTGACACAACATTTATCAGGATTTTTTACAAATCAAATTTTCAGGCATGTAGTGGAACGTGAGATTGATGGCCTGAAGGAGGGAAGCGAACAAGATGATTATCATATCATTGATTACAGTAATTTGTACCTGGGGACGCAGTGGTTCATCAGATGTGGCATTCATTGTCAAGTACACAGTTGACAATGTGGCCACTTCTTATAAACTGAGGGCGGGATGGGAGTTCCTGATGTGTAGGAGGAAAGTCAGCGTTCACCAACCTCTGCTCAAGAAGCTAAGAATAGAGCACAGCTAAATTAATGAAACAGCAAAAAAAAAACTTTTTCAGATCAGGACCAATCCTAAAACACATATGCTTTATTATAAATGATTAGACAGTCATGAAGTACTTTTTTAGTCATTACTCAAAATATCTATGTTACAAGTCACAGTCACCAATTCATACTTGCGTTCACACTTTGATTTCCATATTCAACGTCACTGAGTTCCTCAAGGACAATAAACCATCTCTGTTTAGTTTTTTTTCTTTTTTATGATAGTTAAAACAAATAGTATCTTGTAAAGATTATTATTATTTTTTTTTACATTTGGATCAAACAGTTATTATTTATGAACAAAACTATTAGCCAGTAGATATTTGGAGAATGTGTTTCACGTGAAACATTCATGGCCTGTAAACATGCCTGTAAACTAAAATGTCAGAGTATGTAGCAGCACTCGATTCATTTTTAGACAAGCATTACTTTTTAAACAAGATGGAATAGTTAAATCATAATGCATTTTACATGGAGCATTATTAGAAATGGACCAAAGACTAAAACAACACAGCCTTCTCAGTAAATAACCATCTAATGCAAATTTGATGATAGTCTACCAGTTTATGAAATTAAAATTATATGATATTAGCTCTTTGTTTAGCTTTCAGATTAACTCTGTAATAAGAACTTATCTCTGTTTCTCCAAATCGAACTTTATAACGTAAGTGTGACACTGACTACTAATAACTAGCAGAGACCCCACTTGAGGAAAATCTGAACTATCCCTTTGTACTATGTGAACATTTTATTTTTTTAAATATATACTTAAAAATATGCTTTACTTTAATCCCAGCTTTGGCAGGTAAAATCTTCAGGGAGAGCCTGAACTAAAACATTAGATAAAAGGGAAAGCTAAAGAAAGACTTTAACAATTATATTTCTGTGTGGAATATGATCATTTAGAGTAAAAATTTGGATTTTAAAGGCAAACATCATGACAGTAAGTGTCCTTGTTGTGTCACCTTGCTTTCAAATTGAGGACACTGACTCCCTCCAGCATTGCTGCTGTGGGAGACAATAACCTAAATACCTGTCAAATTTCTACCATTCTTCCTCTTTGCTTTTCCTTTCCTTTCTCTTTCTTGGCGATCTCATTTCATCCCTACTTTCTCACTCTTCTCCTTTTCTCCTCATGTGCCCCTTTTACCCGCACTCCCCCATGGTCACTCTCTTAAGTGATTGCTACATTTCATCTCATGGTAAATCGGCCGTCAGCCCAGTAAGCTATCATTATGCAAATGATGGGCAATTCAATTTCAGTTGGTCGGAGGGGGAATTTCTAATTAGGGTGAGCCACAGCTCTCAAGATTGAGAGAAATATGTAAAGGCAGAGGAAGAGAGACAGTAAGGTGGAGAGGGGCTGTGAATGGATAAGCAGAGGTAAACGAAGAAGAAGAAGAGGCCTAGCGAGAAGCAGCTGGATGAGAAGTACTCATCCACAAAATCAACACCTGCATCACAATTTTACTCTTGAGCTGGTTTTGAGTCTCATATCTGCTTCTCTTCTTTCTTTTTTGCTTATCCAGTTTATTTCAGGTATTGTCTGGATTTAGTTTCTTTTTTTTCAGCAATAGGAATATAAAATATTTCTCAAGATTACAGCAAGGCTTATAAAAATGTCTTATATTTCTCCATGGGATCCTGTGAACCTATATTTAAAGATTAATATGATTTCTTCAGCATCACACTTCACCAGATATTGTGGTGAGGAAAGTTCTAAAATTAACAGAAGAAACATTTCATAGGGGAGAAAAGAGGTGAGCTTAATATAAACTATAACTATGAGTCACCTGGCACTGATGTCACAATAGGTTTTTCATACTTTGTCATCAGTGTGACACACCTAAAATCAAAACTTGGGTCATTTTCTGTTACCTGATATATACTTGGACTTTCCTTGTGGTGAAAAGTCTCGAGTTCTGAGTTTGATTGAAGCATCAAGTTCCCTCTTGACATCTTCCAGACAAAACGCCCACTGATCGCTAGTAATCAGCTAAATCTAAACTAGGGGTGATTTAAGGATTGCAGTCTAAAATACAGTATTTATAAATGCAGGAAAAACAGACATTAGATACATTAAAGATGCTTAAAAAAAAATCACAATTTTACTGAAAATCATCAAGATGATTATAATAACGCTGATTAATTTCTCTCTACGCTGATTGAAGCAGTCTGATGATTGTGTTTAATTCTGTCTTAAATATTGTTTTTTCTTGCACTTTTACAGAGCAAAGACTGATCACTTTAACTGTATCAGTCTTTATGTCTTTAAGTTCCAAGCCTAAAAGAAAGCTGTTAAGCGGAATGTTAAGACCAATTTTCCAAAGATTTTTTATGTATTTCTTTTTTTCCTTCTATGTTTTGTTTTTAAGATTTAACTGCAAATGCAATTTGTTTTTCTAATTATGTACATTTATAATTAACCTGTATTTTAAAGTCATCATTACAAAGCCAGACAAAAGGCCCATAAGTGTTTTTGTTTCATTAGTATTCAAGACGGACCTATGTTTTCACTTGAGATTCCTCTAATGAGCAATGCCATGAGTACCTGTTAAGTCTTAGCAGTGTCCCGTTCGATAGATTACCAATTTAAACTAAGTTTGAATAAAATAATACAAATAATGATAAGTTCTCAGAGCTATTGTTTCCTTTCTTCGGAGCATTTGCAGTTATTGAGTGGCCAGGGTAGTCAAAGACAACATACAGACATTCAGTGGAAAATCAACAAAGTTGAACAGCATAACTGATGGTTTCGAGATCAAGTTTAAGGTAAACTGCAGTTGAAGCTAATCTTTCTGTACAAGTCAAAAAGGAACATAAAGTTATATAAATCACTTTGATTTCTAAATGTTTTTTAATCATCTAAAGAAACTAATTTACTTAAACAAATTATTTACTACAGTAATGTGTTATTTATGTTTGAGTAGAGACCTGGCAGTTGGCCATTCTGGGTGCAAATGGCTTGGGGGAATTGCACAAAGGGGATCGCCCAGATCACCATTATGCACCAAATGCCACGGCATAGTGCACATACTACATCCTGACTGCAATAATTCTAAACTAGCAGTACATCAATGAAAACACAAAAAGTAAAAAGGGGAACATATCTGGCTATAAAAACAAATTAAATAGTTATTTATCATGGACACATTACATGTGATGTGTGTCATCATGTAGTTTTCAGTGCTGATGTAGACAAGTATGAAACTTTAAGACCTTTCAGGGTAAGATTTACTTTCCAGGGTGATTTCTTATCTGATCTCAAATCATAAATAACACCCAGCAGGCATTTAGCTCTGTGGCTGAGATTTCAAAAGTGTAAAAATAATGAAGACCAGTAGCAAAATATTTTTATGGCCAATAACCATCATAAATCAGCAAAACCCACAGACAATCAAATGAGGTTTTCTGGTCGACCCAATTTACAAATGAGACACTTTTCTTACTTCATAGTATATGAGCACAGCAACACAAACTTACCTTTACATCAACTTACTGTATTGATCATAAATTGACTACTACTTTAAACGGCTATTGCCGCTGTTTCACAAAGCTAAAGAACAAAAACAGATAAAGTGTTAGTGAGTGTGGCCTCCTGTTCTGGTAATTTTTTGATTCTTTTAGATTTTGTAAAAACTGTGACAGTAAAATATCAGCAAACCAATCAGTATTCCTTTATGTTTTGTTGCAGTATTTCATGGCCATTTTAATAAGCAATTGCAAGACTGCTAAGATTTCTTCTGTTATTCAAGCATTACATAGCTGATGTCATTGTCTAACATTCAAAAAAACAATGACTAGCATCAGTTTCAAAGAATGCATGTCCAAATCTTCCAGGTGCCAAAATTAAGTCTAATTATTTTTTTTACAATAATGACAAAATGTAAGGGCAGTTATTTACACTATTACATTTTTCTACATCTGGCTGTTTATGAAATCCTTTTAAAGGAAATAATATGCTCAGAACTTGTCATCATATTTGTCTGCATGTAACAGGTTATGGGGTACGAAAGCACTGGAAAAACATTCACTAAGTGCTTTTTAGTACCATGCACGATCACTTGAATAACAACGCTGTGGGATTAAAAAAATGGATGTAGATACAGAGGCACAACAGTGCCATCAATGGCCAATGTGGGAATTACTATTTTATATATTACCATAGGCATGTATAATACATGTTATAAACCTTTACAGTCCATTGCATTGTGCAGGTTTATTTTTGATAGAGTTTCTCTTTTCCTCCATACACTGTAACAAAGCATCAGGCTTGTTTATTTCTTTTTTATTGTTTATTCAGCAACCCAGAGGGGTAACTTGTTTCCTACAGGGAGAGGAAGACACACAAAACAGGGAAAACTGCTGGTCAAACTTTTCCATCATGATTTAGTGAACGTGCTACGAAAATCCGTCCTTACATACTCAGGTAATTTGCATCTCTCTGTGAGTTAAACCTTAGCTGATCATTTTTTACATTACCATTAAATTTTCTTGTTGATTGGTTTTCTGTCATACACATGCATCTGGACATGTGCAGGTGTATGGATGTGTAAGCAGGCACACATGCACACAGTGAGAACAGAGGATTCGGCTGAGATCAGCAGCTCACCCTCGGCTGTCAAATATTCTGTCAGCACAACCCAAGAATCACAATTGGACTCTTTGGGAGGCATTAATTCAAAGCACCGTAACAATGCTCTCTGAAACCAAATCAACTGCCTGTAGTCAGCATATCAACTCTCAACTCTTTCTCTTTATCTCTCTATCTTTTCCTCTTTTCTGGCCTCCTTCTCCTCCATTGCACCCCCTTTCTGTAATGGCTTTTTAGGACTGTATTTCTCCATCTTTCTCACTATGTAGTTGAATCTTTAGTTATGCCTGCAAAGGGAACTAGCTTTGTTTGCTGTAAAGATACTGATTATATCTGGAACCTGCTGTTTATATTTATTAAAATAAGACACATTTGCAATCAGAGAAACAACTGTTTCATAAAAATTTGTATTTATTAAGGAAGACCCTTTATTTCTGGGACTTAAAATGTCAAAGATAATTCTGTTTAAAGCAACGCATTAGTTCCCCAGGTTTCTCTCATTTGCATGTTGTCTGTAAGAATAAATGCAAAAACATAATCATGGTGTTTCACTCCAATAATAAATAAAAAACACACCAATAAAATTTGTCATGATTTCAAGAAAAACATTAAAGATTTAGGAGTTATAATCGTTATTTCTGCCAGGTTTGCAGTATGAAATAAAATGTTGAGTTCTTGGATAGCCAATCAAAGGAATTGCAAGAATGACAAACAAACTGAGATATTTAACAATGACTCCACTGATGATAAATCCAAGACTATTTGACCTCTGCCTTTTGATAAAGGCCTGCAACAGTTCCATCAAATCATCATTGTTATCCTGCAATAAATTCAGCTTCTTTTCTCAGATCAATAACAGTTATGTTATAAGAATTTAGTATTATTTTTATTATCATTACACTAACTCCCATAGATTTCCCCTTGCACAAAAAGGTAACATCGGTTAGTTTCACTCTCCTCAATGACACTGATTAATTTTGGGGGGTGGGGGGCGGTCCATCTTATTTTTGTGTCCTTGACTTTCCATGTATGGCTAATGACATAAAAAAAGAAACACAAAATCCTCAGTTTTTTCTCTTAGTTAAAGCTTTCCTCAACCATCTGCTTTCAGCTTGTAACAGACTATATCTTGCCAGAACACAAGAGGAGCCTCTGCTTGTCAGCTGTTGGTACAAGTTGTATTGTTCTGCCATATTTGTTTGGTCTTCAGAAAACAAGCTTGTAAAGATGAGGGGCTTAAAATGATAGAGGGAGATAAAAGAAAATGAAAAGTTTCTTCTCCTTCTGTGTGTCGGGCAAAACAAGGGCACTGACTGTACCTTATTAATGCACTCCATCTTTCCTGGTTTTGTGTCAAACTTAATGCAAAGGGCAGGTGTGTGTCTGCAAAAGAGAGAAGGTGACTGAACAGAGAGCAAACACATTTCTACCATCAGGAGTTATTTTAATTCATATTATCCTTGCCAAAGGCTGGACTCTAGAGAAAGGTCTTTTGAGTTTTTCTCTTGCGTTCAGCTTTACTGATGTAGATGAAACCAAATTACTTTAATTTCAATTTAAAAAAAGAAAAGAAAAAAGATGAATAAATTCCTGGCTTCTATTCAGCATTTCTCTGTGGAGATGTAAAATATATCCCACTATCTGTGGACCGCATAATGTTTTGGTACATTTTAAAAAGCACTGTTGAATTTTCTATCACACCTGCTTTCCACCACATGCAGTCAAGCTTTGCATTGTTGTTCAGGAGATACCGAATCTGTCACCAAGCAGTGCGACTGGAGACATGAATCCAAGTCAGAAAGAAGCATAAGAAAAATTCTTGGCCTGAACCAAAAGCAACACAGTGTTATGAAAGTTTGAGAAAAAACACTAAGTCAAAAAGTAAGGACAGCGAATATCATAAAAAAATACAGTACTTTATGTTCAGTTTACTCAACAGTTTCCTTTTAGGTAAAATCATCCTGTTTTTGTTATCAGATAAACTGCTATTACTAAAATATCACTGTTTTGATGGTTGATGGAAGTGTGGAAAATCTGCAGCTTTGTACCCCCCTGTAACCTGGGATCTGTGTTGACTAATGGAAGAGAAACTATTGGAGAAATGTAAACACAAGATACAGCAACAAGAGGAAGGGTGGAGTTAGGAGGATCAGAGGATCCGAAAATACAAGCAAACAAAAGAAGACAAGAGAAAGGTTTATGTAACAGCAGAGCAAAGATGAATACAATTCAATTTCAGATGAAATGGTTATTATATAATTACTTACCAAAAATGTGTGCATGTGTACTGACTTGTCTGCAGGTGGATTAAAGTTGCTGAAATACTAGATCTTGCTATAAATAGAATGTATAATACTGATGTTTGTTGGATATTTCCAGCAGTATGACCAGTAGTTTAAGTGTCAGTATTGGCCCGAGGCAGGTGGCCCCTGGCTTCATGTTCTGGTTACGCTTGAGCTGCTTTGGCCACAGTTGACATCTCTTTCACGCATAAAGAGATGTGTTTTCCACAGTGCAGCAGTTCTTTGAAGTAAAGCACTTCATTGAATCTGAATGACAGACAACATACATCATTATTTTTAATACATTTTATATGTCCAAAAAGTAGTTGTTGTGATCTTATACATGTTGCTTAAAAATACGAGCATTTTTATATTTCTGTGTTAGAAGCTTGAGTCATAATTTTTCAATAGTTCATTTTTCTGGCATAATTCAAAATATCCCTTTGAAACAAGCAGCATTTTTGCACTTCACATTCTAGAGGCTCTAATCCACAGAGATTAGCAGAGATAGTGTAGGAAAATTAACATCAAACAGTGTGTGTAAATCCCCCCTAACACTCTGTAAAGAAGAGTTGGTTACATAAAACACAGAAGCCTAAAAAGTATCAAAGGACGTTCTACTAGGATTTAGGTGTAAATACAACCTTCTGAATCCTGATGTCTATACATCTTTTCTGGAATATAATTATTCAGTCAGATGTAAATACCCCTAGATGCAAAGCATATTAGAATATCATGCATCATTTCTCGTCAGATTAAACTATATCACACTTATTACTAAATATGTAAGGAGTAGTGATTCATCAGAATGCAATATGTAAACCAATGTAGCAGTATGCATCTGCACCCCTTTGATTAAAGCAACTATAAGTTTGTATAGACCACTGAAAAAGTGATTCACAGTCTGTTATTGACTGTGGGACCACACAGCTAGAATATCGACTGATGCATGTTTGTGATGCTGAGCTCATTACTTAATATCTGCAGATCTCTTAGCAAGAGCATGTGTAGAGGCAGTAACAAGTAAAATAACTTTTATTTCTGTGTGTAATATTTAATGTTATTATGCAGGCATTGTACAGTTCAGGTAGAAATACCATTCTTAGAATGTCTACGGTACATACATATTTGGTGTGCATTCACTGTGTGTGGATACATTGAGAGCATCATATGCCACCGATGAGTGCTATATGGTGGTCATAGTGTTTCCCTATAACTCTGTCTGGAACCTGCATTCCTCTCATTGCCAGCGTGTGATGAGTGCAGCCTTTCAGCTAATCTGGGAAGAATGTTGGCCTCAGTCGCACATGTGTTCCATTAAGACCAGATCTGTGTAAATAATATAACATGCAACAGCTAGCATTACAGCAGGTAACTATAACCCCACAGCTGCGCCTTTTGGCTTTACAGTGCCCTAACAGCCCAGCATATAAAAAGGCAGAGCCCATCTTGATTTTTATTGAGAAAATGTATGGCACCACCCTATGTGCTTTTAGCAAGCAGTTGATTCAAGGAAAATTTGCTGTTAAAGTAATTATGGTTTGTTAGAGAAAAGAGCTTTTCTTTTTGGGTGGCTGTATAAATATTTTTTGTGGAAAGGTGATGGAATAAAAACATTTTTAAGTTATCTAACACCCACATGAAGATGGACTGATCAAAACTTTGTGTACAATTTCCAGTCTTCAGTTTTTGTAAAGCTGAAGATTTACAAAAACTGCTTATACCAATTTGTGACAATTCTTATTTCCTATTAAGAACAATAACCAATGAACCATGGAAGTGTTCTACAAACTATGTCTTCCTTTAAAATAGTTTCACACATTTCTGTGTTTTCTCTGGCATCATTCTTAAACACTTAACTGAGAATTACTTTTTTCTAACTTTGAGTCATCTTTACTGTAAAGATTTCACACTAAGTAGCGTAGTGGTCCCTGCAACTGTAGCTATTTGGTTTGTTGAGTTCACTGATGGGCAAAAGAAAATGTTCACTTTCTGATGAGCTAAAAATAAAATGATTGTAGTTATCAGCTGATTTCTCTGTACATGTCTACATCTAAACAACATATGTTGCTTGGAAACTTAATATGAAGACAGTTTTACAGTAAAAGTAAAAAAATAAATAAATACCTGAAAAACCTAAGGCAAACAAAGCCATTATTTACTCATTTATATTGATAGAGTCATGAAAACAATATGTTTGAAATATGGCCACGCAAAATAAACTCTTGGATAAATAATTTATTAGAAATCTTTCATCTTTTTGCATAAACAAAAGAAAGATAATTTTTTTATATACAAAATTAAAATCTTTCATCTTTCATTTTGATGAATTAATTCTGTGCATCAGAATAATTGCTGTCATGTAAACTTGCTAAGCCATAAAATATTGTCACATGGCTGGGGTCTGGCAGCAATGTGTATCCCTCCCTCCATTGTTAACAGCCTCTGTGTTCAGACAACTCTGATTGGCTCCTTGTGTTTATTGTCTGATTGACTCGGCCTCCGCCGGGTCGGAGG
Source organism: Xiphophorus hellerii (assembly GCF_003331165.1). Lineage (NCBI taxonomy): Eukaryota > Metazoa > Chordata > Actinopteri > Cyprinodontiformes > Poeciliidae > Xiphophorus > Xiphophorus hellerii. The sequence continues at coordinate 10,672,372 of NC_045691.1, read as the reverse complement.
ACGATTGTTTGCTTTCACCGTCTGCCTGGGGAAGTCCCTCATCGTCTCATACAGGCCCAGTTACAGTATGTAACACAAAGTTCAGAGGATGCCCGCACCTTCCTGGTGTGGTGCTGCATCTTCCTGTCACAGATCACTAATGCTTGTCAGAAAAGCAGGTCAGTTATTTATTCATGTACAAATTTACTTCTACACTTAGAGCAACAAGTGAACTCTCAGAGCTACTCTATTTTAGTTAGAGCCATAGTGGGGGTGCGCTAGCCTAAGAAAAGAAAGAGGGGTTAGACGGAGCATGAAGTCAAGTGAAGATGGCAAACGACTTAGAGCCGCGGTTTGGCAGAATTATTACAGAAGCAGGAAAAAAGTCAGCCAAAAAACTGAAAGAGAGGTGGCACGGGGCGAGAGCCACTGAAGTGAGGCCTCAAAGACAAAAGAAAGCGTCAGAGAACAAGTGTTCCAAACAGTGCTTCTTGCACTTGTGAACTCTAGTGAGCCAGTGAGGAAATGTAAGGGAGTTTGGCCATTGCTGTTCTGGTTGCCAGGACTCCTAATGAGTCTGTCAGGGCCAGTTAGCACAGCCAGGCCTGCTTGTGTCTCCTCCAGGCCACAGACAGCTGTTATTAGCCCTGTAATGCAGCATGCCACAGGGCTAGATTAGGCTGGCACACTGGAAAAATATCAAACATTCACTCACTGTGGCCTCTGTTGGTTAAAGTGGCTATTCTGTGAGGCGTTCATTTAGTCGTTTCTGACAAGGTAACTAACAAGGCTCCAAAAAGAAACAGGGAAGCCAAGAGATCGGCTACAATATACCTTGTTCAAAGCTTTAAATGTGCATCAGATACTTTGAATTTTTTAGTTTCAACATAAGACTAATAATACGTTCAGGGAAAACAGCCATTAGTTCAAAAAACAGCTTTACTACCTTTACTTAATTGCTTGTAGGAACCTTGCAGGGTTGTATTTAATAATGCTGTGTCATCATTATGCAACCCATATCACTGCTGCTTACTCATGTGTTTTTCATTTCATAATGAACATAGGAAATCAAAAATAGGGCACAATGCATGCCCTTTGTGTTATAACCTACATAGGGCAATGATGGAGTGGGCCAATAAAGTTTTATTTTTTCAGAATTCAGCTAACTTATAGTCATCACTTAACAAAGGAACTATTACAAAAACATTTTCAATTAAACATAATGAATAAATTCACAAATAAATAATTAGAATTACATTAAATTAAAATTTAAAAAGGCCTGGCCCTAACTATTTCACAAATCTAAAGATACTTAGAAAAAATGTATGCAACTTTTTTTTATTCTAAACTGAAGTCAGTTAACTAATGTGCAGAGAATAGTAATTATGCACTATACATTATAATCTTACTGGCTGTGTTATGAACTTCTTTCATACATGGTGTGTTACCAGACCCTTTACATACATTACTGTGTGGCTTTGTGGTAGTTGTTTTACATTAGACACTTTAGACACTATCTACATCTGTGGTTTTTTTGTCATTTTACTTTAAAAGCTGTATCCTGTCATACTTTCTTTTGCACAGTAGAGGTGCTTAAGCGTGTCACGTGATTGATCAGAAGTGAAAGGCAAGGTCAAAACAGCCAGCTCAAAGCTGTTTGTCTCACTTAGCTGTTAAAATATGTGAACATGTTTCATTTATTTGAAATATGCAAATGTGTTCAGTTTCTTTTGGTTTTTGTGCCCCAAAACTGGATGTGTTATGTGAAGTGAGGTGAATCTTTTAAAAAGGGGAGAGCAGAAGTGATGCATGTATGACTTAAAATAAAAATGAAAACATTGTTCTAAATTGATTACCTGTTTTTTGTTTGTGCACATTATTTCCCAATTTGTTTTGATCAGCAGCGGAAAACACCTTTTCAGTGTTTGTTTTAACCAAGCAGCAAACAGAAGCTAAAACTGTCCCCTGAGAGGAAAAGAAACATCTAATTTTTGTCAATTAACGTACATAAAAGGACACTGATGTACTGCAAATCAGGTGAAAGCAGTTGAGAAGGAGTGAAGATAATGTGAGAATAACAGAATATCAAGGAGTCTCGGAGGTGCAGTGAGGTGCTCATATTTGAGAGGGAAGTGAGGAGCGAGATAATGACAAAGAAACGTGATAAAGGAGGTGAGATTTGAAGTGAATCCTGGGAGGTGCTCACGCTGTGGCTGTGGTCCTCGCTGTCAACCCCGCTGAGCTAACCACATCTTTTCCTAGCAGGAAACATTGTTTTTTGTCCTTTTCTATTTTTTTTTTTTTTCAAAATCATTTGCTTTAAAACAAGAGAGGGCCTTTTGCCCCAATTCTTTAGGCTGAGTTTTATGGCAGAAACTCCACATGTGGAAGTGCAGGGAGGAGCCAGGAGAACTAAAACCCCCTTCACTCTAATTATGGGTTGTGAAATATATAGAAAACATAGTGGAGCCCAGCTACCAAAAACACAACAGCTTAGTGAAATTAGTGCCACTGCATGGGCTAAACGTATGCAGTTATTATGTATGGAGATCGCCATGATCTGAGTGGATTTAGCATGTAGCCAATGTGGAGGCTTTTGGACTTGGTGAAAATCTAAGAAGCAAACTCTTCATAAACAACTAATAGCTGTGAGATTTCATCATACCTAGTTTGATAAAAAAAAAAGAAAGAAAACTGACTTTGTAAATAAAAATAGTTTAATAATCATTTTTTAGATTCTGCTTAAAAATTCAGAAAATTTACTAAAATTGTTCTTTTTCTGCTTCTACAGAACAGATACGCTGCTGCAGACAGAGGTGTGAGGCTCTACAGTTCCCTGCCCATGCGCCCAAACCCTGATGGCAAGAGGCTGCCCTCTACTGGGGTATGATTCATCTTTCTCACCCCAACCCACCCCTCCACCACACCTCTGCACCCTCTCCACCCATTGGTCTCATGTTAACATAAATATCACCTAATGCAGCACAATGGTCCTAGCAATTTAAAAGGGTGTGCTGGGTTTAAAAAGTGTGAATAAAAGTGTTGAAAGTTTTAATTTGGAAATATTGCTCTTAGATGGGAAGTGTCTGAATCACCAGTATTTAAATACCAGCCAGCAAAGAGCAAATTATTGCAGCAAAGTGGAAAACATCCAAACAGGACTTTGCAAAAACTTTTCATATTTTGCTATGTTACGCGCACAAAATTAAATATAGTGGAATTTGATGCGAGAGACCAATACAAAGTAGTGCATACTTATGAATTGTAAGGAAAATTATAGATTTTATACACATAAAATTCTCAACTACCCAGAGCCAATACTTTGTAGAACCACCTTTTGCTGCAATTATAGCGACAAGTCTTTACATGTCTCTGACCTCCAGGCATATATAGAGACATACAATTTAGGCCATTCTTCTTTTCTGGATAAGAAGCTCACACAGACTGAACAAAAAGCATCTGTGAAGCATCAATTTTCAAGCATTGTCAAACAGGGATTTTCTTTGCTAGAGACAAGTAAGTTGATCAGAGTTGGTGAGAAGATTGAGTGAGCAAAATACATGGAAATCCTGTAATAAAAATGTGAAGGCTAAAAAAAGACCTTTGTGACAGGAGTAGGGATTTACAGGATAATTACCCTAAACATAAAACCAGAGCTACAACTGAACTCGAATGGTTTAGAACAAAGCCCAAAATGGCACAATCAAAACTTGAACATTGCTGTCTACTCTTAAGTTTTGTTTCTCTTTTCTTTTGCACAAAATAATTGGTTAAAAAAATCAGTCTGGAGAATCTGGAAGAGACATACCCCAAAATGACAGCTGTAATTTAAACAAGATGTGGTTTTACAAAGTATTGACTGAGAAGGGCTGGAAATGGAATACATGCCATATTTCTTTTTGCATAAAAAAACAATTACACAATTATGTACTACTTAGAGTTGGTTTCTCACATAAAGCCCCAAAAAGTTTGTGGTTGGTTAAAAATGTCCAAGGGGAATGACTACTTAAGGCTTTGGATACTTGGATATTCCTTATCTTGCAGCAGGATAGTCCTTGTTACTATGCTCACATTCCCCCTGAATGGTCTTCTCTGTGTCATGTTACCACTTCATAACTAGTGTCTAATTAATTTCATATATTTTGTAACATAGTTTCCGTACAGTTTGTGTTGTAACATTTCAAAAAAGACCTTTTTCGGTAGATGATGAATTGCTTTTAATTACCATCACTCACAATGTAAAAGGATGGAAGAGTTTTCTGAATAAATTTCTGTTACCTCAAACCTGTTTGTGGCGCAAATTCTAAGGAGAGGTGAATGTAGACAAAGCATAGTTATTTTTTCATAATTTCTGGTGTTTTGCAAAGTATTTGTGTTATAACAGCACTATTTGAACATCAACGTCTCATTTTCAGTTATTCTAATACATAAGTGTTCACAAGGATACTAGAAAAAATGATTAAGTTTATTGAAGTTGCTGCACTTGCAACTCTTTGACTTTGACAAAGTGCTGCAGTAGTCAGCCTACTTTGTTTGTGAAACCTCTCTTTCACTTCTTTTAAATATGTAAAAAAAAATCTTTTAGCATTGTAAAAAATCATAATTAGAATCTAGCTCGCCTTGCTTTTATGCATTTATGTAACAAAGGAGAGAAAATGAAAGAACAATAGAGCAAAAAGAGAGAATTTAATTTCCTCCGTTTTTTCATGTTTCACTCCATGCAAGTGCTTTTTGAATTATCTCCTGGGTGCTCCAGGGCTCAGCAAGAGGAAGAGTGGGTGAGTCAAGGGGGGAGGGAGTATGAGAGAGAGAGAGAAAGAGAGAGAGAGAGAGAGAGAGAGGGAGAAGACAGGCAAAGTTAAAATAAAGCAATATAATATTGTTGGTGTGCACCTTTAATTACAACCAAGATTATATTGATGTCTCTGGCCACATGTCCTAAATCATTTATCAAGAGAGAGAGAGAGAGAGATTGCTAACAAAGCATTTCTAAGAAAGCCACCCTCTCACAGGGGCTGGAATCATATGTTATCTAAAGTGAATATTGTTAATGCTTTTCAGTGAAGAGACCTACTTACAAATCATGGGAATGAGCTCCTTGTCAGGGCATGCGTGAGGCAGTGAAGATATAAATCTACCCTGGTCTGATACTCTCTTGTGCAAATTATACTGCATCTAAAACTGAATGTAGGAGCTGTTTGTGAAATCAACTTATTGGTTAAGAAAAAACAAAAAACATTTGTGCAAGGCAACAAACGCGTCTAAATTGTCTGCTTTACAGTTCAGAACTTAAAGATTACATCTTTTGTGCAGATTTGCAAAAGGAGACAATGTGTGCTATTTTCTTCCTCACACCCCCCTTTGGTTATCTGTCATTTCCTTTTGTCTGTTATTACCTGTGTGTAAGAGTCTGTACAGTAGCACACTGTAGCTACAGGGCTGTATGGAGAGGAGGAGAATATAAACCACTTAACATGCAGGAGGAAACCAGACGTTTTTCCATTGCACTTATCAGGTGCTGCGGTAAGAGCAAGTGTCAAGGTGCAGTAGGTCCCTGCCCCCCTTCACCCCACACCACCCTCCTCACCCTTCCTTTTCTTCCTTCTCCCCCCCTGCACACCCCTTTTATTTTCCCTGATTTCTATCTCTGTGCCCCCTCCCTTCACTTCATCTCCACCAGTCACTACATTCAGTTCAGTTAAAAGTGGGCTTGGCACTTCCGCAGTAGCTAACTCCCCACTTACCCCCCTCACCACCAACACCACTTCTTCTCTCTCTGTCAAACTAACCTCTAACTCCTGCTTTTCACCTCTGTGTTTCCTGTCAAGGTGCACTGCCCACCTCCATATAACCCAAAACCCCCCAACCTCCGGTTCTGCCCCCGCAACCTTTGCTTTTCTCTCTTTTAACATCTATTACAGCGCTAAGTGTCTATAGTTTACTTTCTAAAATGTTCAGCCCAGAGGCCATGATCTCCACGGCTCTGCTGTGATCCGTGCAGAAAGGGAGTTGTTCTGCTGTATGAGTGGCTTTGGATTAAATTCTTTATCAGAATAGAAACATTTCAGACTAATAAGTGTGCAATACTTTGTGCACAATGTTTACTAGTTATGGGTCAGTTACCACGTATGAAGGTGTTTCAAGACTTTAAAAGTGAAGTTTCTGTCAAACTATTCCTGTTTAAATTTCTTTAAATGAGATCCCAGAGGAAGAGTAAAGGTGTCTGACTGCCGGATCCAGGAGAGCAACTTTGGGTCTGCCCTACCTGCTTCAGTGACTTCTAAACCTTTATTTTGCTTATAAAAAAGATAAAATCCATTGTTTGGACGTATTTACAGTTTCAAAAGCATAATTTTAAAACTACAATTACCAAGTTACCAGCAGCATGACTGATAAGAATTCAACTGCGGAGTCTTGACTGTTTAACAAGCCTGTTATAATAGTTTTATTAAGTAAAAAACATCTACTACATTTAGTGATTTTTTGCTCTTTAAACTTTTTCTTAGTCTATGAAATATTGGTATTATAATGCAAAAATCTGTAAGTCCAAGCACAACAGACTAATATTTTTGAAATAATGACATAAATGTTTGCGCATTTTTCTTTGCAAAGTAATTGAAATTTGGGTAGATTTGGATTTTTTTTAGGCCTCGTCAAATATTAAGACCTGAACTTTGATTGAGTAATTTTAACAAATAAATGTGTGTGGCTATAAATCCCCCCATTGTATCTCTGGCTGTATGACTGGGACGTTGTCCTGTTGGAAGTTAAACCACTTCAGGAATCTTAAGTCTTTTGTGGATCTCATTGACTTTGAAAATCTCATTTTGACTTTCCAGTAGAAGTGCATTCCCACAGCATGATGCTGCCTCTGCCATGGTGTGTTCAGGGCATCACTCAGCATTCTTTCTCTTAGGTTTTCATTTGCAAAAAAAAAAAAAAAAAAGTAAAACACATACTGCATATTTTCCATTACAGTTTGGAATTTTGTTCTACATTGCTTTAAATTGTCATAGTAATTAAATAAATACATTGTGGAAAGTGGTTGCAATTTGTGTAGCTGGTGACACATCAAGGGATGTTCACACTTCTTGGGCACTGTAGATACAGAGCACATTGATTTGAATACAATAAAAACAATCTACTGTTTAAAAGTATTTCAACTCTGCAGAGTTAGGAAGGTATCATAGCACCATATATGGTATGTGCAAGTGTTTGGAATCTTTCTTAATCACAGAAACAAGAGTTTTAAATGGTAAAGTCTGAACACAAAGTTGGTTTAAACTCCAGATGATGCAATGGGGGTCTGAGGTGATGAAACTAATTATTAAACATGCTTGATGGGGGAGGGAGGGTTTTACTTTACCTGATTGTGAATTCTTTGTAGGAAACCAAATTGTTTGAACTGCTTCTCTAGCTGTTCCTGTTGTTTAGTTCTCCTCCCTTGACTGTAGCACAGAAGGGTGAAGGTTCAGAATCTGCTGGAACACAAAGATGACAGCATTGTTTCAGAACTTTTTCTTTTTTTTACATCTCTCTCTCTCTCCATGCTCCTTTGTCTCTCTACATGTCTTTTTCTCTTTCTCCAAGCTGATTTGGAGCCTTGCATAGTCAATTATGTAGGGAGTCAGAGTCAGAGAGGGGGCTTGAGCTTCCATATTTTGGTGTGATATTAATATTGCATGAGCGCTATTCTGTAACGATATCTAAGACAGTGCCTATTAAGGCGGCAGCAGGAGAAGAATGTGACAGACACAAACACACACTGACAAAAAGAGCCTGAGAGCAGGGGTGAATCAGTCAGGATCAGGCGCAGGTTGTTCTAATTAGTGTTTTCCTGATTTAATATGGAGGAGTATTAAGAGCAACTAATTTTCTTGTTTAATATGTCCTGTTTGTTTATCCTAACATGACTCACATCATTCTGCAGAGCTATTGTGTTTGATGTTAGTGGGAATTGACTGATGTTGACTGCATCTGTGCTAAAACTGGAATATTTTAACCAGCCCACTGGAAAGAAATTTGAGAAGACAACTGTGCATTGTATAAAAATAATATTAATAATTGTAATATTACATGTTTCGGAGCAGGGAGGATCTGACAGCAGCCTATTTATTTCCAGCTGCTGGATGGGTATCAATGATGCATGCAGTATGTGTCAACAGTGACAGGCTGAGAAGGTCCATAGTGATGACTGAGATACTCAGCGTGGACATTTATTTCTTTTTGGCTGTTAAGTGGCAGTGACATGGTGCAGTTTTTGCAATGACATCTCATTTCATGCCACCAAAAGCTGATATACGCATCTGAGTTTTTAGCTGTGATGGATGTAAATTCTGCAGAGAAATCTGACTTTTAGAAAAGATTTATTTGGCTGCAGATTTTAAATGATTACAGAAGATTTAAACTTTGTGTTTGGAAAGATATATTTTCACACTATTGAAAACACAGCAAACAATTCACCAGTAACTAGTGAACTGTAATGGGATCTTTGCAGATATAACATTGTTTAACAAAAAGTGTTTTATTTGTTATCACAAGCTATTTGAACTCTAAATAAATAAAGCCAAGTATTGCCAGACATAATAATAATAATAATATTACTATTATTATTATTATTATTATTATTATCTAGACAATAGCCATCACCCCAGGGATCTGTTTTGATGCAACCGACTTTAATAATGTACCAACTAGCACATTTAAAATTTGGTAAACTCTTCTTTTCTAACTAAAAGCTTGGCTTTATGTGTCTTAGAGTGACACTAATCTTTGCAAAGTGAGAGAAAAAGAGAAGCAAATTATGGAGTGTTAACAAAACAGCACATTGCCATGACTGAAAGCACAAACTAGAGGCTCAAAGTGCTACTTTTAATAAACACCATTTTGTGATCATGGCATTGGCTGCATGTTGAAATTTCAAGAATTGCTACACTTTCTTACTACATAATATTTTTTACATAGACAAATTTCAGATTCAGAATATATATTTCTTGTTTCTAATAAGCTCTATGTAAAATCTGCCAAACTAGGGACATTGTCACCACCTTAAACTTTAGAAGGTACCAGTGGGTTTAAGCCATGCAGTCATTGATTATGATTAATCTTGAATCTGTAAATTGGAAATTTAGAATTTGGAAACTTAAAAAGATGGAATGCCTAAAGAGACAAGTTCATTTCCACAGTCATTAATGAATAGTTGCTGCATAAAAGCGAGGTAAAGGAGCAGGAGACATGACAGGTTTCACAGGTACCAGCAGAATTTCACAAAACGTTTTGAAGTTTAATAAAATGAGCTAAAGCTCAGGGATTTTCCTTTATGCATAAATCATCATAAACTTTGAAGGTTTTTTTGTTAGGTTGTCTCTTGTTTTCCAAATTTAGTTAATTTCATGTTTTTTGGATTCTTTGTGTTTTTGTTCTGCTCTGTGGTGTTAGATATGTTTGTAAGCTCTTTACCGAGCTACAATCTTCAGTTCCAGTTCTCTCTACACCTAAGTTTATGTTTTATTTTGAACATTTATTTTTACTTGAAGTCTTTGTTCTCCTGGTGTTCCTTTTTTTGTGATTCTTTGTCACATTTTGAGTTGAATTTGAATTACTTCTTGTGTTTCTGCTTTTCTACTCCCTCAGTTCAGCTCAATTCCCGAGTTCAGCTTCATCGATTTGCCTTTCCTCACAGATGCCCCTGGTTACTAATTAATCACATGTTCCTTGTTTACTAATCATTTCTCTGTCCTAAACCTATCTCAGGTAGTCAGGTCTTGGCCAGATTCTCCTGTTGCTGCCAACATCTTGTGTTCCTGCTGTTATTAATTAATTAATTATTTCCTGGGCTTAAGTTTTTGATTTTCCTAATTTTTAATTAAAAAATATATTTTCAATAGCCTGCCTGTTGCTTGTTATCTGCACTGGGATATTCCACTCCACCCCTTGCTTCATAAATGAGCATATATTTTATTTTTCTTTATTGTCTTTCAAATTTAAAACCACTACCTCTCTTTTTGAATCAAACCTCAAATAAAACTAGAAGTTGGTGCCGGCTAAGAAAAGCCCTGATTAGAACAGCTCGACAAATGAGGTGCCTGCATGGTCTTTGGTTCACAACTCCATAGTGTTTTCCTGGGTCATAGTCAATTTTTGAAGTATTATAATATAAGAAGTGAAGTCACTCTGTTCGAACTGATGCACATTTAGCTTTTTAGTTTAATGCAAATCCTTTTAATTTTTATCTCCAACAATATTGACAAAGTCTTTACTACTTGTAGAAATACTCAGGCTGAATGCGAACAGTCTGAACCCATGGAGAACACTAGTTGCTGTCCTCCCAGCACCTGCTGGAGTTTAAAGAATTATTTTTTTTAAATCACAGCTTCCACACCGTATTATACCAATGCCCATGCTGCAAAGTGTCTGGATTAAGACCTACACTCTCCTCTCTCTAAAATGTAACAAATATGTGTAAAACATCAGAGCCATAGCCAATGTGGAGGAAACAGTGTGGGGCAGCAGTGGTTGGTGCAGAGGGGCGGCAAACAAGTGAGAAGGGAAACTCAACATCTTAACACTTACCAGCACCCCTCCCTGCTTGATGTATGAGTTTAGTTGTCTTTCTCTGAAATTCAAATGGCAAAAGCAGATGAAAAACAAGAAGAAAAACCTCTGACTTTGGAATAGGACGGTGAGGCTGGAGGGTGGAGGGGCTGAGAAAAAGACCTGCCATCTATGTATTAGTGCTCTGTAAATATTACATGAGCTCCACATTCACTCAGTTGTTTGGCATTACTTCCACTGGATGGGTATATTATTTTAGAAACCATGCCTTGTTTATGGAGAGGTATGACCTACTTCCAGACACTCCTCTCTTTCTCTCTGGTATTTTTTTCTTGCTTCTTTCTCTCACTCCTTTCCTCTCTAACTCTCTTTTTCCAGTCTCAGTCTGCAAAAAATCTCAACTGCTTGTCCCTGCTGAACAATTACAAGGCAGAGAGACCCAAATGGAGATGTTTGTAGAAAACAACATGTGTATAATTAAGGTTTAATGAGCTCTTGTCAGGGTGGAATGTGCAATTAGATTGGTAATAGAAAATTCTGCCTGAACGCTAGTGGCAGAGGCTGGATGTGAAGTCAGCATGGCAGCGAATGAAAGAACAGCAAATTATTTCGAGGCCCACTGACAGACGAAGACAGCGCTTGGTTGCTGCATTTAGATTTAAATACATGTTGAGTTTTCAAATGCAGAAAGAGAGATTCTTTTTTCTATTTCTTCTGGTGAAGAATCGTGTTCTTTCAAATTACTGTACTTATGCTTACCAGGTTGGGTTTTTGTAGTGAAAACAGACCACGAAGCTTGAAAGCTTTCCTCCACTTCAGTAGGATGAACCAAGACAATGATTGAGATTTGAATAGATAAAATCAAGAATGCAATTTTGTTTGAAATATTCTGTATTTCTTGAAAAACGTTTTTCATGAATAATTTTGACAAGATTACTTTAAGAACATTAAAGTGAACTTTATTTTGAGTGAAGACAAAGTGCTGAAGTTTCTGATCCTATTGAACCAGTTCTATGACTTCTGAAAATGCTTCATATATATATATATATATATATATATATATATATATATATATATATATATATATATATATATATACAGTATATATACAGTTTTGGCCTATGTCCAATGGGGACTGTCAATCCTCACATTTTGAAAGAATTGGACAATTTCAGTTAACCATAAGAAAAAAACATTGATGGATGTCTGGTGCTTGGATGTTTTGGTATTTTATTGCAAGTATAATTAAGGAAAATACTTTAGTTCTACTTTATGTATGTGGTGAGTGTGTGTGTGTAACACTAATGACTACTGCTATATAGTTGTAGCAAAGTATCTCTCTATTTCCACCAACAATCTTTTGCTCTGTAAAATTATAAATTGTGAGTATGTTGGAGTAGGTACACACACTTACAGAAAAAAAAGAATGTTTGGCTTTTTATGAATTAGTTTACTTGTCTCTAAAAGAGAGACCTCTTTGTTGGCTTCCTCGGGGACTGCCCTTGAAAGGCTCCTATTGTGCGCTATAAGCACTATGCTATAATGCAAGTGGATTTAATAGATTTAATGGAACGACCAGACAGAGTTTTCAGGCCCACATGTGATGAGAAGTGTGCTGGTTTAAGTAATCAGGAGGGACCACAACCTAAAGAAAAGTCAGGTACGGGACAGATTTCATTTGCTTCTAACGATAAGCTTTATTTAAAATATTCTTACATTTTTTGTCCATGTTGATTTATTAAAAAATGCTTTGCTGTCTTACTTGTCATATGCTATGTGTTGTTTCAATATCCATATCTATGTTCCACCTGAGCTGCGCTGTAAGTCAAGGTTAGGCAGAGTGAGCAGAGTTGAATGTCAGCAATGTGTGAGCTTTGTTTTCATTGTGTTTACAGGGGCACAATGGTGCGATTATGTGGCCATCTGAAATCCTACACCTACCAAGAGCTTTGGGGGTCAGAGGTGGGGGAAGTGTGTGTGCCTTTAGCCCAATGAACCATGCATTAAAAAAAGCAAAATGATAGTCCAGCATCAAATCAAAACAACTCAGAATCACTGAGTCACTCACAGACACAATGTTCTTTCAGCTTGCTGATATACATTTTTTAAAATATATGTGCATGTTTTCCCATTTACCTCTCACCCTTCGCTACCATTGTTGCTTTGTAATCTGGCATGCATTATTTTAAGGTGCTGTTTGGAAGAGCGGTCTCCCTCTTAAAGTCCCTCAGCATGATTGACAGGACCATAAAGCTGGCCAATAAACCCAAGATTAATGTTATATCTAGAACCTGATAGATGCAATTAAGCCCATCATAAGCCAGAGAGGGAACAGACTTCCTTTGGGACTCATTCCGTTGCGTGGTTTAACATGATCCTCAACTAAACACCTTAATTCATTTCTTCTCATTGTGGATCTTAAAGTCAAGCACAAATTTAGCTTACACACACACACACACACACATATATATATATATATATATATATATATATATATGCATATAAAATTCTAGTTCTTTGTCTTCTATGCCCTTTTGTGTCTCTTTCATGTGTCACTATCGTTCTCTTTTTTCCTCGCTCACTCCATTTTGGTACATTTGTCATGGCGATGCAAAAAGAAATCATAGCTGCTCCAATTCATTTTGTGCTCTTTCAGTCGAGAAAGAAGGGCAATTCTGTTTCCCCTCGCTAGTTTCTGTGTTGAGGTTTAAAGGTAATGAAGACCATATTTCATCTGCATGGAGTTATTTGACCGGGCGTGGCAGACTTGGTCTGTTATGGGAAAATAAACATTATGGAAGGTCTAACTTTGTTATCTTTATCACACTGGAATCAGTGCATTGTGTGTGTGTGTGTGTATGTGAGTGTTATTATTCAGGATGCATGACAGAGACACATTGGCCAGAATGAAATATGTACAAATCCAGATCCTTTAACATATTCTCAAGCTGTAGTTATATAGTATGCAAACATGTATGCATATTAGCAACACATAAAGGGAGACTACATATGCAGGAGCAAATTTATGCCCTCATGCAAACCATATCTGCTTTATTGCTAACCATCCCCCACTCTCTCTGTCCTTTGCTTCAGTCTGTTGCCGTGTGTATGCGTGTTTGTCTCTCTCTGTCTGTGTGCCTGTCTATGAGTCATTGAATGCTCTAATGACCACAGTCCTGACACAGGTATTTTGACTGCTGCCTCTTTCCATCGCCACATTGACTGACATGCGATTAGTTACGGTGGGCTGAAAAAGCCAGGGAGGGGTGGGCTGCTACCATGAAAAAGATTTGAGGAGGAGATTTAAGTCCTCCTCTCCACGCCTCTCCTGCCTCATCTTTCTTTAAATCTGAAACATCCCTAGCCGCTGTGATTTGGTAGTCAGTTCATATAGCAAAAAACAGCTGGATTCACATCAACCTTATGAGAAAATCCTCTTCTCCAAATCAGTACTGTTAGCACTACAGCACAGAATGCAAAGCAAACGTGTGGTCTGTAAGATCATAGATTTGGTCAAAAATTGATATGAATATGACTTTTCTGAGTCAATTAGGCATTAACCCAACCCATCCAATCTACTCTAGAGATGGCATATTCATCCAGGTGAGTTCCAACATTAAGCCTCCACAGATTAAAGAGGAGCAGTGATATCCAGTAAACACCATGTATTTTCATTTTTTTTTGTATTGGTTCAAAAGATGCATAAAATAAGTTGCATTTTTTTGTATTGGTTCTGCGCCTCCACAGATTAAAGAGGAGCAGTGATATCCAGTAAACACCAAGTATTTTCATTTTTTTTTTTGTATTGGTTCAAAAGATGCATAAAATAAGTTGCATTTTTTTTTATTTTATTTAGTTTCTTGATAAAATGACACATTCATACAAAACAAATTTAGCATGCCAATAAAAACATTTCCAGTATAGTTTTATCTGATCAAATTAAGTGGAATTTAGTCAGCACATACACAGAGGTCCTACAGCAAGTTGTCAGGGTACAACATTTTAAGGAAGGAATGTTAAATAATCAAGACAGTCTGTGGGGGTTTAAAATGTTTTGAGTTATGCTCCCATTTTATGTTCATGTCATGGGTTTTTGAATTTAATTGTTTTGGGATTCATTCCAGGCTCATAAATATAGGGAAAATATTTGGTTTTGTAAAGTCAGTCCTTTGAACACACAGTCACAAAAATGCAGAGAACACTTAGTACACAACCAAAAAAGAAAAAAATCCCTAATATACATGGTTAGTGTTGCTTCTCTTTAAAATTATATACACTGCTCAGCATTATACGATAAAACTTCATTAGACTTAAAAATGGAAGCAAAGGAAGGCCAATTGAACAAACAAGGCAACATGTATGAAACTAATTGCTTTTTTTGTTGGAAAAAGTCTGAGAGCAGTAAAAATATGCCAAAACCAGTTCATCTTTATTTGAAATTAGACATTAAAGATTACAATTGGAGGTCGGGGAGGATTGTGTTTTTTCTAAAGAATTTTCAACGGTAGAAGTTTAAAATCCACAGCACATGCTTTAGACATTATATAACACAAGTATTGCAACTATGCTATGCACAACAACGATGACCTTATAAGAGGAAAGCCACTGCTGTCCAAAATGTACTTTTTGGATAGACATGTGAGTACTTGGACAAAGTATTGTTTAGTGGACAAGGGTGTCACTCTAACAAAGTTTTAGTTTAATTTAAAAGTGGTTTAGAAATGAAAGGTAGCATTTCATTACAATATGATTTTTTCAATTAATAAACAGTGGTGATTATATTGTGGTTTGGCTTGCTTCACTAACTCAAGGTTTCCATCAATGATTATAATATAAATGTTGTTTGTACAAGCACATCCACTTGTTCATAACCAAGCTGAATTTTTGAATATTATCAAAGACAAGTCATGTGGAACTTTGTCTTTTCAGGCATTAATATAAAGTACAGGGAAAGATAAAATATTGTTCTCCTGATTCAATGTTGAAACAACAATAACTCACTACATCACTCAGACCAGACAATAAGGGTAAAATTGGAAGATAAATAGATCATTACCTTATCTAAAATAGTGACAATATTATTGGCATAATTAGAAGAGCTAATATATAACAATGTTTTATTATTTTATTTTAAATATTAAACTATTGACATAAAAGATGCATGCTACACTTGTATATCCAGGTGACTTACATTAGGAATTTAAACCGATTTCAAATGTTTCCTGTGCACTGAGTAGAAAAAAAAATCACCCAGTGGAGCATATTTTGAAAACAAAAGGTCATTTCCAAAATACTTCTCAGATTGGTTTGAGTTCACTGAGAATTTTTCAGTGAATGGATAAAGGCATAATAATCTGAAAGTGTGAGTCTCAGCTAAAGCATGGAGAGCTCTATATATCTGATATGATCTAGTCAACTGTTCTATAACCTCAGTGACTCTGTGTACTTCCTGTATCAAACTGACACTGGCTTGGCTTGACGGAAAGATATTTGTAGCAGTTCTTTGACTTCATTTTGTTGCTCCTGTTCTCCCTTTACTAAATTTCTACCTCTCTCTATTTGGGCTTTTGCCACATTAAACCTGTCTGGTGTCAACTTCATCAGCTCCTCAGACCTTCTTTCCACCTTTTTGTTTCCAGGCTGCAATCTATTTCAAAACTCCTCGCTGTCTTTCACTCTCCTTCATCTCACCCCTTCTCACCTACTCCGCCTCCACGTCCACCAACTTCACCCCTCCCCCATCTCTGTTTTCCTTTGCTCAATTGTTTTGCTGTAGATTTGACCATGATTAATGACCTCAAACCCTCAGGAAGGCAAACATGGAGAGACACAACATGCTTTCTTTTCTCTTATGAACCTTTCTTTTTTATGTCATAGGTCTGCCTAAATACTCACACTGAACTTGGGGTGAAAGAGCTACATATTAACAGAAAATAGACTTTTAATTTTTTACTCTTCCCCTATTTTAACATTTTTTTTTCTAATTAATGCCCTAAAATGTCTTTCCATCACATATCTCTTTATAATTTAGTTGTTTCCCATGTTATTAAATGACCCCAACAGGTTTACATGAGAATTCTGGATCAGATGTTAGCAATATCAGTAATAGATAAAACCATGTAGAAATTCAAGAGAAGTATGCCTTGGGACTGTACACTTGAATAAAGTTCATTTATTAAAAAAACAATCCAGTTTTTGTTTACATAGAATATAAAACTTTAGTGAACCTATTAATCAGCTTCTCTTATAGGTTGAGACAACTAATAATTGTAAAACATCTGTTTACTGTGTTGGTTTATTTTCCAGCAGATTGCTAGCTAACAAAGAAAGGGTAAAGTAATCAGACTGTGAATAAATAATGCTGAGCAAAAATCAAAATCTATACAAGTTTTATTTTTTATTTTTAAATGCATTCAAATACCAGTTTTTTTCCAAAACATGAAAAAAAAAATTGACACTCCGAAAAAAAAAAGATGAACAAGGAATAAATTAGCTGTATAAACATACGATGATTAAAGATTTACTTTTCCTGTGAATCACCGAGCTAGTCATTTCTGGATAACCACTCGTTCTGAGAACTTCTTCTCATCTGTTTTACATGAAGTTGACTAACTTCATGTCAACATGACGTTGACCGGAAACCTGACAGCAGCGTTTAGATTCCTGATCACTTTAAAGCTGCAGTCTGTCACTTTTATAAATAAAAAGTATTTTTTACGTAACTAACTTGTTTTCCTGTCCAGGATGATTGGACAATATTGCATGATTCTTCTGCTTCTCTTGGTTTTGCCTTACCCTTGTACGTCTTATTCTGGATCAAAGGCTGGTGATTTAACTGGCCAGTCTTGTTTGTTTGGAGCCAATATGCTGCTTGCTTACAGATGCGCTTGGGGTCATTGTCATCATGTAGTACCCATTTCAGGGGCATTTAGGCAACATGATATCTTCAGGTATGTTAATGTATTAAAAGTAGTCAATGATCACTTTATGTAGTAAATACAAGAGTTTAGCAAGAGAAATGTATCCGTACCATAATGCCATCATTCTTCACCGTGTACAGAGGATGGCAAATTGACACCTCTTTTGTCAATGTTGTCTTAATGATGGGAATTTGTGGGGTCTTCGTGCTGTTCACATACACATCTTTTAACTTTAAATGATCTAACTTTTACTTCCATTTAACTGTAGATGTGAATTTTCTAACATCCTTTAAACTGGATGTTACAAAGAACATAAGATAGCCGTTGTTGTTTTTAATTTTATTGCCGAGTGCTTTTACACGGACACGCCGACCGGTTAAACTGTAAATAAAGTAATAACAAACATCAATACTTAGTATTGCAATATTCAATAAACACAAACTTAAACATAGATTTAGGAGCTAGGCTAGACTTGACTAACCGGTTAAAAGGCAAAGTTTACTCTTAGAACACTTCGTAATATAATAAACATCGGCATTCAACTATCACAGTGCAGCAAACACAGCTAGCATTTGGCTAATTAGCTCTAGCAAATTCACCAAGCTCACGCTTAGAACAGATAACAAAAACTCATCTCCCCACAGCTTACAGCATTAATAACTCACCACGTTGGGCAACACTCATGAAGGCCAGTAGGATGTTATTTTATGGTAGATTCAGCTTGTTAGCTTCAGCTAACGGCAGTCTCAGTGCATTACTGGCCTACCGTAAGTTTCTTCTCTTGTTTCATCTCCCCTCCCGCACCAATGCAAAGCAACTACAGAGCCCCCTAGTGGAATGGGAGGAGTGAATCCAACACTGGAGTTGGACAATTAGTCATCCTGCAATACTAACAATAGCCTCTGTTTGATTATATTAACATACCCTATTAGGATCGCTAAAGCTTGTTTTCTATTGTCAGTTTGATAAGGGGCATAATCACAGGGGGCATTCAGCCATCAATCGTCTATTGCTGGGTTGCAGACCTGGTTGACGCCCGAAATTCAGATGGAGGTCCGGAAGTGGATTTCTCCGGTTCAAAACAAAGCAAAATTGATCACAATGAGTAGCTAATGCCCTAAATAGGCTGAAACGGACGAGGCATTTTGAAAAAAATATTCTTATATTTAGGATATGATTCGTATTATCTCGGTAAAAAATACTTCTCATATAATCTTGAGGATTTACCCAGCATCGAGGTGATCGACATAACTATCTATCTGGTGCTACAGACCTCATACTAGAGGACGAGCGAGAAGAAAGTTTTCAAAAGCCTGGAGAATACAATCATTTAGTTTCAGGTTGGGTCAACCATTTAGGATCAAAAGAAGCATTAAATGGCTGTCGACTTGTTTCTACCGGGTGAGTAGTGAGTTGTGCTATTTTAAGTAATTAGTCTATGATACCAATGCTATCGCTAACAACAAACTAACCCATGTTATTTCTATGAGCTTGGATCTCCCGGTAAATGATTTATTTAGCTTCTGTAAACCCAAATTCATGCTGGAGTTGTATGTTAATGTTGAGTCGTTGTAGGACGCTGGATTCAGGTTCAATTTAGGTCAACCATTAGCAGCGATCTACATAAACCCTCATGTTCTGTCTGGCCACGAATATATTCGTGAACTATATTTAGTTCATGGCCAGGCATGGGGGAATAGTCACAGCTCACTGTGACTGTATTGGCTGGTAGGTTGTAATTTATTTACCTTTTTTGTTTTAGTATGGAAGTCCCACTGAATAAACTTTATATTTTTTGTCTGGGACTCAGCACTGAGTTAGCGGCTGCTAACTACAGCACTCTGAAGACAACCAAGCTAGGGCGTAAACATAATCTTAACTTATATATATGAATGCTTGTCTTTCTAAGTAACTGTCCAATAAAATATCTGAAAATACAATTTAAACGATGCAATCGTTACCTGTTAGAAGGTGGTCGCTGCAAGTTTTCACACCGCCTGTTTTTAGCTGTAGATTGTTGATCCACTTTTCTCCTCTTTTTCGGTAAGTTTTTTGTTAAATTAACTCCCTTGTGACCAACTACCTTCGAATCACGAAAATAACGTTTATCTTTCTCTATTAGAACGGTTAAAGGACACAGACGTTAGGCATTTTGATGCTGGATCAACGGAAATAAGTATTCTGCATTAACTTCCTTCCCTCTACCTGCATTGGGTGACGTTGGTGCTATTTCATCTGAAACCTGCTATCCATCCAGGATAAGCAGGCATGGACGATAAACCTTTGTGCTGCAAGACAACAGTGGGAACAACTCTTCCACCTTTCAGCCTACAAGAATAGTTGTTTACATTTCAAAGTATGATTGATGATTTTAATTGCATCACAATGTTAGTGACATTTACTTCTTCACTTGACAGCTATCCAGTTATCAAAAAGCAGTATACTGCATGTTTTACTAATTTCCCTTTATGATCGATATGAATTGGTTCTAAAGAACTTGAAGAATCAAGGAGACAAGTCAGTCATTTGATTCAGATGTGTTGGAATGGGACACATCTAAAGCATACAGGACATTGGCCCCTAAGGACCAAACTGCCCTCTTCTGCCAAAACTGCACACTGTTAGAGATTTGTTGACCCAAAAAATCTGTGCTGGATTCCATTGTCTCTTTTATCACAATTAAAGTAAATACCATAAAAAATATTGTGATGACATTTTAAGGTTGGTGTTGGCTATCCCTAACTCAGATCACCTCTTACATCCCCTTCACAGCATGTGCAAAGAACATTTAGATTAATTGAACCTTTTTTGAACCACATATAGGCAGAAAATAATAATTTTTACCTTTCCCCTTGATATAAAAGCTGTTTGTTATTCTAACTAGTCTTCTCCTCTGTGACTCCCTCCCTTTGTGCTGCAGAAGCACCGCTGCAAACCAGATTAAACTTTGACACCCTGTTTAATTGCTTCATGCCTAGCCTATTTTGCCAATCGAGATCTGGTTCACAGGTGTGAAAATAACCTTTTTCTAAGACACCAACATATTTTTCAGATTAGGACATTATGTAAAATCATTTGCCAGGAGTCATAAAGACAGTAATTTTCATTTCCATAGAAGAATACAATGATTAGTCTTTCTAGTAACTAATAGTGCTGTTAAACAGAAATCACTCCCCTCAAAGTAACAGCTCCATCAGAGGTTGAATGACAATGTTGTGCTTTGAAATGCATCATTTTAACAGTAATTGCCATTTTTACTGAAGCTGTTGGGATTGTGTCATTTTCAAAGTAGACATAAAAATGCAAGACAAATTAAGAAATGAAGACAATGCAGAAAAAAATAATATTTTACCCATGAAAATTTTTGCATGTTCATTTATTACATGAAGGTAATTGTACATAAAAGATGTCCTTCCTGTGTTTTCTGTCCATGCACAAAGCTTGACAAATGTCTTCCTGAAGGCACATATCTATCCAGTTATTTTACCCTGCAGTAGCACCATTCATCTCAGCCTCTACAAGCTGTCTTGAGGTGTGTTTTGTTTTCTCATAAAGGGCTACAACCAAACAGTATCAGAAGGAGAGGCAGGAAAGGTCTCCGAACGTGTGTGTGCGTGTGTGTGCGTTTAAATGGCTGTTTCTTTCAAGCTGCGGTCTCTGGCTCTGACCCCAGTGTTAATCACTCTACAGCTCGAACAACCACAGGCTCTATCGTCACTGCTGCTGTTACAGCCGTTTTCCTCCCCTCCTTGGTTTCTCTTATTCATGATCTCTGCTAACTCTATTATTTGTTCTCTCCCTCCTCATCCCCCCTTATACCTGCACTGTCTTTACCTACTTCACCTCCCACTTAAATAATAGTTCATCATTAAGAATATATTATTGCCTTTCTCAGATTGTCATCTATTATAGGATTCCTAAGTTTGGAATTGCTAAGATTTGAAATAGACAACTACACTGTCTTTTTTTCTCTGACATTTCTCACCTCTTTGAGTCTGCATGGCATCTCATCAGCTGGGTAGCTGTTTGGAATGGCTGGCAGAAGCAACAGTTTGTGCCTAGCTATCATCTGTGTCATGGATTGGATAAATTGATTAATTTCATGTATTATAATTATGGTGACAAGCTGAATAATTTAACAGTTTCCATCCTTAATAAATACATACAGTGAATTTTGGGATTATTCTTAGATTGTCAGATTATTTTAAGACATTTTATGCGTAAGGCCAACATAAAGTAGTGCATAATTATAGTGTGGGATAAAACAATATGTGGGTTTCACTTTTTTTAATAAATTGATGAAAGTTGTGGTGGGTATTTGCATTTAGCAGCCTCCTGAGTCAATACTTTACATAACCACTTCTTACTGCGGTTCTTTAGGGAGACAGCTGTAGATGTCTTGCTACTGATTCTAACACATAAATATGTTTTATCTAAACCACTCCCTCATAGTTCTGGATGATGTTTTAATAACTATGTTGCTGAACAGTGAACCTCCAAACCATTATCAAATCATGTGCAGCCTTTAAAAAATGTTATTTCTTAATTTTAACTGGATTGTCCTGTATGTATCTCAATCTGTCTTTCCATTTCCTGTCCCTTTTGAAGGGAATCATCCCCATACCATGATGCTGTCACCACCATGTTTTACAGAAGGAACGGTGTGGTGGTATTTTGAAAATTGGCCAAACGTTTTGCTTTGTTTTTATCTGCCTGGAGCATACCCTTCACACACATTTGCTATTTCCCCTACTTGATTTGTGATATATTTGTATCAACAATAATTTACCATTTGACAGCCTTCTATTGAGACCAGATTTGTGTAGTGTACAACTAATATGCATTGGAATATTTTACTTATGTTTGGTTTAAATTTAATACATTTGCAGTACTATGTTACAAATGCAGAATTTTAGGAAAAAATAACCCGCCCTCCTACTGTTCAGAGGTTATTTTAAACATTTGTCTAAAAGGAAAAGAAGGTTCCCAGAAGTTCTAGCAGACTGCCTGGTATCACAAACCGTCAGTATCTGGGTCAACGACCTGACTGACCTTCTTGTCAAATGCTATTTACATACTTTACATAAGCGTTGCCCATAAGTCACTCAATGAGTCTGCAGAGTCTGCCGCTGAGGTAGTGCATATCCGGAAGTCCATATGGTAGCAATGATGATGCAAATATGATGCTGGATGTAAAAAATACAATCTTTACTTCTTACTAGTTTAATTGTCAATAAGCATGTAGGGATGCTTATATCTGCTAAATGCTAATATGGCAGCAAAAGAAGCACACCATAAATTTTCATGATTTAATATGGAACTCCCTTACAAGAATAGGTGACTGACCGAGTTTCTGACTCACTGACTCGACATGCTGCAGCAGTGAGCGTTGAGCTTTCACTGTTGTGATTATCACTCCACTGGCCCTTTGTTGCCTTGTGACACCCTGGGAATCACAGCAGTTAGGTGTGCAAGTATTTATGCAGAAATGCACACACTCAAGCTGTGGGCAAGCAGAGACGAAGAGTGTGAGTTACACAAGCGTTGGCAGGGCCTAATTATACATGGCTCTAATGAACTGTAATTATTGACATCCACCAGAGCATTGGGGTCTATAAGCTGAGGACTTGCAGACATTAGGCTGTGGTGTTACAGTGTTTAGTATTTCCAGTGACTGACTGAAATTTATGTTCTTGAACAATTTTTTTCTTTCTCTTTCAGTTTGATGGTGAAAACATGTACATGAATGAAAACAACCACGAGTTCCTCCCTCCAAACCACGTGAGTTTATATTGCTTTACTCCTACTTAACCTGATAATCAATTTGAACAAATTTCCTATTTTGAATCATCTTGTGATTAAAAAAACCCCACAACTTCATAGTAAGATGAAGTTTTTAGATAAATATTTAGGTACCTTTAAGAACATGTTGGAAAAAACTCAACATGGTGTCAAGTAAAAGATGTTCCATCTTCACCAATTAGTAAGTAGGTGGGGAATAACATTTATTGTCTGGCTCTCATATTATAAACATGTAACTAATGCTCCTAAGAATTTTAACTTATCTCATGTCATAGGTCAAATGAAGCAAGGAGTAGCCAAAATTTTGGTTGAAACACATCAATACATATGATTTTGAAGAATGTAAACATTTAGATAAATGCATATATTTTATTGCTTCATACTCATCACTGCTTTTCAAACAAAAGGAACTTTCACAGAATTCTTACTAAGAAAAAATATAATAATGTAAATTCTCTATTTTTCCTGTCTTTCAATTATCCTCACCCTATTTTTTACTTTGATTCACAAGCCAGCATGGAAATTGTTCTGGCCTCATTGCAGGAGATTTAGTGAGTTGGAATGGAGGGGGAGTGCAACAGGACGTGGCAACATTTCCAGAAATACTGTAGCACAGCTGGTCATGAACAGCTGGGAAACCATATGGTTGTGTTTGGACAGGAGGATTTGTGGAGTTTGGGAGTAAGCCCATCTGACAAACACAGGGAAGCAGAGAATTTGTCCCTGTCAATTGCAATTATTAGAAGTCAACCTGTAGACCACAGTGGTTGTGTTTCTGTTATGCTTCTTCAATTTTTGTGAATGTCTGAATGCTTTTGTTTGGCTCGCAACCCAGAGTGACATACAACAATGCTAATTCTGTCTGGTTTTCTGACTATGAATTCACTTTCATGACTTTAAGAACATGTGTCTGCTAAAATGATTTCCATTTATTTTTGGCCCTTTCCAAGTAGATGACTGACTTTTCTACGAAAGCATGAAAAAGTTACCGCTTACCACCCATTATATTTCATCTCATTAGATTCCTGATTACCTGATTAAAAGTAGCTTTTTATTAATAATGTGGAATGGCCCGAATAGAACATTTGGGAAAACTGACATTTAATGTTTATAGTGGCAAGAGAGAAAAAGACGGAGAGTGAAACAACAGGAAAGGCTGTGATGGGATGAGAGACGATTTTGTTTTGGTCCGTGTTATACTTTGTTTACTCAAGATCTTCTCGTATTTGACATGTGCCTTGCTCTTTTCTCTGCTTCACCAAGTTTAGCCTCTTCTTCCGTCTGACAGCTCAAATCAGGGAGGCCTTAAGGGTGGATGCACAATCTCTTACAACAAAACCCAGGAAAATACAAAAATAATCACTGAGCTCCTCCTTCTTTGCTATAATGATGTTACCAAAGTAGTTTAAACTTTCGAACAAAATAAAAACCCTAGGAATGTTTATTTGCATACTGAAAGTGACAGAGAACTAATAAATCCAAATTCCACAACTACCACTCAGTGCTGTTATTCTGTAAATTTTGTTGAAAAGGTAAATATATATATATATATATATATTTCTTGTACAGTTACTTGTAAATATTCAATTTGCTGTGTTGTAAGAGAATAGAGTAGTGTTCAACTTGTTTCTGTCCTTAAACCAGAATGTGCCACAGCATGTCTGCAATGTTATGCTTTGCAACATATTTTCATGACACGTATGTCAAAAAGCTTTACTTTGAATTGTCAAATAATGCAAGAAGGAGTAAAAACACAAATGAATATTCTGGAAATCGTCATGAAAGCAAAAAAACTTAATGGTGCAAAGCCCAAAGCAAAATTTATTTTAGAGGAGCCCACCCTTCTTTTGCACTCGTATGTCTTCACAAGTTAGAGTCACCACAATATCTTTAATATAATCTGAATTAAAAAGTGAAATAAATATCTAAATCTTGTATGGTGGCCAGGGAATATTATAGAGACCTAAATAATTTCCAAAGCTTGCTTATGTCACTGGATAATCCGGTCTGTGTTTGCTTCACCCCACTGCAAAGAATTTTGGAGATAATTATGTAAAAATAAATAAAAAATGTGGTCACCTTAAGTAATTGTTCAATAATAGTACAAAAAATGTACTTGTATGTTGAACAGAATGCCTGATAATTAAGTTTCAATTAGAGAAAAAAATGTCTTCACAGTGTCTTCACCCACCACAATGCAAATTAAAACGCTTTCATATCTTATATTAAATGAAGGACAGGGCATCCATATGACTGATGTGATTGGTGTCTGTTTCTCTTAATACAAACCTTTCAAGTTGATTGAAAAGTATATTAGGTCAGGTTATCATTTTTAAATGCCTGGGGGTTTGCCAAATCAAAAATATATTAAGAAGTATATGCTCATATTTTTAGCTAGTTTTGAGATAAAATGTACTTTTGGTGTTGAAGACAAAGAGACACAAATGCTGCAGGGCTGATTTTTATTTCAAAGTGGATTTTTTTTAACAAATCCACACTGTTGCCACATTATTCTCAATATATTCATTCTTGAATGAAAACAAATCATATTGCCTAAAGCTGATTTTTCTCTGCTCACTGCTTTATTATCTCTCTTTACTTTTTTGTATCTTTTTTTCCACCATCATTTCTGACTCCCTCTCTTTGGCTTCTTCCCTCTCTATATCTCCATTTCTTTCTCATACCGCCCATTGCATTTAAATGTATTTGGGTCAGTGGTTCTGCTCTGAAACTTTATGAAAGTGCTTGTCTGTATCTAGCTTACGTTGCTACATGCAATTGTTCTCTTTAATGTCACTCACCTGTTATAAAGCTCTTTCTATACATAAAATGACTTGATATAGGTTATAAGCTTGGTGCTGTTGGGTGAATTTACTGAAGAAACCACATGAAATAACGCTTAGATGGGTATGATCTGCTGATGAGTAACAGGAAAATGGGGTCAGTGCTATTGTCATATCGATGTTCCCATGAGCATCGTTTTCTGACTCTGTAGTCCTCTGTATTGTTTCATTTTCTAACCCCCCCACCGCCCCTGCCTTATTAGAGTGACAAAGTGTTACTGATTCAATGACAAGACCGCGAACCCTGTTCTTGGCATCAACAAGCTCTTTGTCTGCCCCTGTGGTAACTGACTAACCAGCCGAAGCAGCATTGCAAAGCTAGTAACCAGCGATTAGAAGGTCTAGTGCCGATTTCCTCTGTTATGATGAAATTAAAACAACAGAAAATAGATCAATACCTTACAGATTTCATATATTTTCGCTCTTTTGATCAGATTGTCAAGAAATTTGTAGTACTAGACACAGACAATCTGGGTTAATAAAGCTGATTTTTCCTGTGCACACTTTACTGCCGGACTCAGAATGAAAAAGACACTTAAATTCCACAATGCATGACAAGCAAATTCTTTAACATCCATCTCTCTGGAAAATATTACAAAGCCATTTCTATTGCTTTCAGGCTCAAGAGAACCATTTTGAAATACATTAACCACAAATGGAGAAATTTGGAACAGTAGTAAACTTGTCTATGATGAGGTGAGGTGTCTATTGACACCTCATCCAGTAATTCACAAAAGAACTTAGAGCAACATATAAGTTGTTTCACGTCTCACTTGCCTCAATTAAGGTTAGGGTTCATGGTTTAACAGTAAGAAACAGAGCAAAAAAATCTGTGGATTCATTGTGAGACTTCTTAAAAGTTATATAAGTAACATTTTGGGACACAAAAATTACACCTACAGTCAAACGTGGTGATAGCAGTAGTGTGATGATGTGGGGCTGCTTTGCATTTTCATAACTGATGTAACCATGAATTTCACTCCAACAGAAAATTCAGCAGAAAATGCTTAGCTTTTTGTCTGTGACCCTAAGTTCAAGCACACATGGATTGTGCAGCAAG
Source organism: Xiphophorus hellerii (assembly GCF_003331165.1). Lineage (NCBI taxonomy): Eukaryota > Metazoa > Chordata > Actinopteri > Cyprinodontiformes > Poeciliidae > Xiphophorus > Xiphophorus hellerii. The sequence continues at coordinate 10,645,214 of NC_045691.1, read as the reverse complement.
ACAAACATCTAATGCAAACAAGTTCCCCTTTAAATGGCAAAAAAAAAGAAATAAATATATTTGCTCAGGTTATCTTTGTCTGATTATAAAACTTGTTTGATGATGTGAAACATTTAAGTGTGACGACAAGGCAAATACATTTGTAAGGGAGCAAACACTTTTTGACAGCAATATAAATTCCTGCTGCTGGTTTTAAGCAGAATAGCACACATCGCTACGATCAAAGATGTGCACTGTGGAGATGCCTTCTCATACCTCCACAGTGCAGCAAAAGAAACTTCATCAGCACTTTACCTTGACAATGCTCTCTTTTGATGTCGTTCTCCCTGACTTATGAATTAATTTAGCAGAACTGCTGTTTGAGAGAAATATGCCACAGAAAAAAAGAGGGAGAAACGAATGGTGGAAACCAGGAGATGGGGTGGGGGGATGGTAGAGACGGAGAAACTGCATAGGGGAATAATTCGACTAATGGAGTGACTGTTTGGATATTCAGCAGAAGTAGAAACGGAGATTATGATCTCGCAATTAGCGTAACAAGGTTTTATTGATTGGCTGCTGCTTAGTGTCTTTGCTGCCAAGACGCTGCATGTGGTTTTAACATGCACAGTGTGTTTGTGGTGGGTGTGTGAGTGCGTGCAGCCCAGTCAATACAGTCATACTACAACACTTCCAGAGTCAAATCCAGCTCCACAGGATCATTGGGCCGTGGCCATTTTATGATCATCAAAGCTGAAATATTATGGATTGCTCAGTTAAAGCAGCCCGCTGGATAAGAAGTGACAAAGTGGAGTACATTTACATTTTTCTCTCACTTCTGAGATAATGCATTGCTCTTTTATCTCTTTGCATAAAATGATAAAAGGTCTGTATGATGAGGCATTTTCTATCCACCAATTTTAAAAACAATATTTGTGCTTCATCTGGACATTTTTTGGAAGTCGTTTGAGGAAAAGATTATGGCACTTGTGAGTTGTAATTCCATCTGAAAAGGTTTTTTACAGCTTGTGAGAGAAGTAGAACAATTGGTGGAAAGTTTTGTTTTTTAAAATGAAGCAAACACCTGATTATAATTAGATTTCTGACTCAAGGTGAAAGACTGGGCTACTGATTCTGTTCATCTTGCCATTACTGACAGATTTAGTAGTGTGAAACCTCTTGCTAGCAGATTTGAACTGATATATCACATTGTTCATGTGCCCACCGTCTTGAAATTCTGTTTTTATGAATTTAATTATGTCCTGCACTCCCTGGCATCTCTCATCTCTCATATGTTTTTGATGAGCTGTTGTAGAACATGATCTCAGAGTCTTTTATGTTTAACCTTTTGACAAATCTATCACCTCCTCCCTCTGTGCTCTGAATTAAAGAGCCATTCCACCTTTCCTGTTTGGATGAGTAATTCTCTCGTTTGGCCACGGCCCAAAGTTCAGCTAGCAGGTTTGGGAGCTCGATGAAGCCTGATTGGTCGGGTGTGACTGACAGGAAGCCAGCTGATTGGAGGAGACAGTATCTTTTGACTGTTACGCTGATTAAAGCAGAGCGCTGGCATTTTGTAAACTCCTGCCGTTCGAGGGCCCCTGCGCTCACGCCATGGCCCTGCTGGTCTGAATTACAGCTTAGTCACATTAGTCTGATTTACAGCTTCCTTGTGGTGTTTTACATTATAGGAGGTACTGGAATGGTAAACTCCACCCCTATCCCCTTCCACTTGCCCTCTCTTCATATTCGTCACTCCAAACTTTCAGTCATCCTCCATCCTTTCTTCCACACCTCCCTTTAACCTCTGTTCACAATCTCCCCCCCCCACTTTAATCCTTCCATTTATTTTCCTACATGTTCCTCCAACCTCCATCAACATCCCTTTACCTTCCTCCTCCGTTACCTCGCTCCCCCCTCTTTCCGCCTTCTTTCACTCCCGCACTACATCTTTTGTGAAAATGAAAACAAAGAGCAGCCTGCCAGAATATTTCTATAGCCTGTTCGCTGACGAAGCGTTGAGCAGAGACAAAGCAAAAAGATGTGCTAGCATATTTGTCGCAGCAGCAGAATGATGGAAAGCTCTTTCCACCGTTGCATTTTAACAGCCATTTGGAAACTCTTCATCTTAAATGCTTCTACCCTGTTTAAAAGTGTCCTTATTGGAACACTCCCCCAATAGAGCAGTGTGTAAATAAATGTAGGTATGTATATTTGTGTAAGGTTAGCTTTGCCGTCTCTACCCCTTGTTGCCTGAGGTGAACAGATAAAACTAATGGCCCCTTAATGTGTTTGTGGAAGCTTTTTGACCCTTTCCATAAAATGACGAGAGACCAACCTTTCACTCTTTTCCAGACTGAATGCCAGAGTTTCATAAAAGAGATAAAATATACTGCACACGTTATATTGAGCCAATTCACTGCATCAGATGGTTTCAATTTCTTTGGAAAAGCAAACCCTCCTAAGTTTGTCTTGAATAGTTTTTCCTTAATTGCAGTGGAAAAAACAACCTAGAGGGTATTAGAGCATTACACTTGGCCACACAATGTTTATTTAATTTTAATACAGTATTTTTAAGGTGTGAAAACTACACAGACTTAACAATTCATGTTGATTTATTTTCTCAGTTTTGATCCAATTCAAATTAGGTTATATAAATTCCCCTAATAAAATAGTTGAACAGCATGAAGCAGAGGTGTTGGGGCTTGGAGCCAATAAATTGTACTGTTTTACACGTTAAAAAAATATTTAGAACTTGGTATTAAAGCAGCCCACCATGTAGAGAAGGTGAGGTGTGATGTACCTCATAGGAGTTAGACATCTATTTAATTCTACACCTTAGTAAAAATACCACATGCTCCCATGTTTCCAAGACAGCCAACATTGGCATGGGGGTTTTCTTTGAATGAGAGTGCTAACACATTAATGATGACAGCAATGGTGTGCAGATTTTGAATTTAATTATTTATATCAAAGTTTAATTAGTGTGAATACAATGAAAAGATTGAACAATTAAATGCTGAAATATCAGAGTTAAACAATAACTGTCTTAGACTTGCTTCTAGCTTAAATGCAACAGGGGAAGTAAGGCAAATCTTCAGTTATTTTCATTTACAAAAAGAGAAGTACATGTACATAGTGCATTTTATATAGCCCCTATACCCACTTGTTTGATGTTCATAAAAGGGATTATTTTAGTGTTCACTTACAGAATATGCCTACAACTTTGAACATTTAATTTTCTTTCTATTGTAAAGCAAACAACAGATAGGATGAAATAACAGAAAACTTTGGTGTGCATAACTGTCCACCCCTCTAATTCAGTACAGTGTAGAACCACTTTTTGCAGCAATTACAGCTGCAAGCCACTTTGGATGAGTTTCTATGATCTTGTCATGTCTTGACACTGAGATTTTGTCCATTTCTCAAGGCAAAATTGTTTCATCTCCTTCAAGTTAAATGGTTTCAGTTGCTGAACAACAATCTTCAAGTCTAACCACAGATTCTAAATTGGATTGAGGTCTAGGCTTTGACTGGGCCATTCCAGTGTATTTACACATTTCCCCATTTGTACTTTTAAATAACTTTGTCTCTGACTTGTTTGGAGGTTTCCTTGGTTGTCATGGTATCGTTTGGCTAGTGGGTGTGTTGGAGCCTCCGGGGCCTTTCAAAACAGTTGTATAAATACTGACAGATCATGTGATACTTAGATTACACACATTTCACTAAACATGCGACTTCTCAAGGTAATTGATTGCACCAGACTTTCTAGAGGCTTCACTACAAAGAGGTGTGAATACTTTCTCAAGTGACTGTATATCTGTATGTACGTTAAAAAGAATATGGTGGTAGAGAACCTTTGTTTAGTATCTGAACTCTGGATAGAAAAAATATGATGTTCCATCTTTTAATACACTCCTTCTCATGCATTAATATTAAAATGTTCAAAAAACATCTAATAACAAAGAAATTTGTTAGTTCTGTCTGGTAAAAATATGCAGAGCAAAGTTATAAAAAGGATTTGATTTTGTAGCATTTTTGTGCACACTGTTACAAGAATAAAAAAAACATGCCATCTCACACCTGATTGGAAGATTACAACTCGAATGGCCTGAGATTATCATAACACATTTTTCTATCATACAGACCCAAATCCTTTACACAGATTATTACCATAATTTCCAAAACATTTCAATTACTGTTACTTGAGCAAGTATTTAAACTTATTTTCACCTATTCAGATAGCATCAGGTGATTTTGCAAGTTGGAAAAGTTTGTTTGTTATTATACAATTATCATACAAACTGTTTCAGTACTAAATGTTACTAAAACCAAAAGCAAAACAAAAATTATATTGGAAAAAATGCTAGAGATCTTTAAATAAATTTGTCGAGATAAATTCCTAAATGACCTAATGAACGTCACTGCATGGTTTGCAAAAAAAAAAAGAAAAACACCTTTATCCAGATATTTTAAATGTTCCACATCTCTGTTCCGGGCTCAGTGTGGAACCTTTATTGTGACACATGAAGTGCAAGTTGCAGCACAGAACCAGTAAGAGACAGGGATGTTCATTGACACTCGAGAGCTGTCTCCTCCGTTCCCCTCCACTCACAACCAGCCTCTTATTAACAATGGCACCAGGAGTGCGAGGGTCCAGATGTTAGTCTCCTGCTCCCACCAGCTGTGCCAGCCACTGATACACAGCCTCATTGACTCTGAAGCAGGCTCACAAGAAGAGCTGACATCACAGCCACACACACACACACACGCCCACACACGCCCATACACACACAGGATGCACTATCTTAAAACTGGATTTTATTTGAGAAAAGTAGGTATGAGAGCGAAAACATTGAGAAGTAATTGCACAAAGACACATTCACCATAAATGCACAGACTGGATCCACTTTCTCCATCCACAAGCTCTTTTACACCCGTTTTCTCCTGGGCTAGAGTTATCAGCAGTGTTATTTGAGGGTGACAGGATCCTAACAATTACCAGAATAATGCATGTTTGTTTGGATGACTGCACCATCAGCACTCCCTTTGTCATTTTGAACATTGTGACAGTCAGTCGGTACTCATCCACCACTCTTTATTCTGCTGTTTTTGTCCATTTACTTCTTCTTATAACAATAATTACTTTTGTCATTCACACACAGTGGCACAATTGTCCACACACTAATGGTAATTTCTAACGGGGGGCACGGACAAACGACAACTGTGCAGTCGAGCTTACCAGCTGCTGTTTGTTGGCCTTGTTGTACTTCTGTCAACTCATAAATCAGCAATATCAGTAGTTGCTATTTAGCATTGCAGAACAGGCAATGAGCAAGGTTTAAAAGGCTTCCCCCCATTAACAAGGCATGGCTGCTCCCAACAGGAAGAGACAGAGGAGAAACAATACTCTATTTCTGCCAAAGCAACACTGTAATTCTAGATTCACCCTGTCAGGCAATAAGTTTGATTATGGTCCTCATTTGAAATGTTGGATATGTCTCTTCCCCCCTCTCCCCCCTTATTTTCTGCTCCCTCTTCTCCTCTCTCTCTCTCTGCTCACCCCCTCCTCCTCCTCCTCCTCCTCCTCCACCATACTCAGCAGTATCAGCATTGGCATCACTCTGACTCTGGATCACTATTGGGAAACCTGAGCACCCATGTTTTTACCTTTCTCCCCCAACCACATTGGAGGAGATCATGATTGTCACTGATATCACTGCATCTGCATGTCCTCGCAACCACGACAATCTGAAATCTTGTCTGTTGACACGCTGCCTCATTAAATGTCCATACAAACTTTTACATCAGTTTGGTGGAGAGCCTAATCTGGCTCTAAAAACGTGATAGGAGTGCAGTTGTTGCAGCTGACAGAATTAAGTGCGACTGGCAAGAGGGGGAGGAGGAGAGGCAAACGAAAAGACAAAAAGAGCAAAGAGAGCCTATGACATATTTTCAATATACCCAAGTGGAGAAAAAAGAAAAAAAACAGGAATAAAAGGAAGAGTTTTGTCAGTGAAGGCAGCTAATATTTAGTCATTTGCATCAACTTGCAGACTTAGAGAGAAAGCATGCGTGAAGCAGGGAGTAAGAGGGAGGTTGTGTTTATTATTTGATAAAGCCTCCCTTATAACCTCGGCATGTTGTGCAACAGCTCTGGCTCTCCTTCAACTCTGCGGTGTGCCACTTCAAATTAGTCGCTCGTGGAGAGGGCCTGCCCCGTCTTTGCAAAATGCATTAGTACACCACTCAGAACCTCGTACAGCCTAGGGTTAAACACAAATTATATCATTTCTGTCATCCAATCAAATCACACTGACCCTTGGACCTGGGAGATGAGTCAAATGCATAATGAAATATGACATCGCACAAAAGCTCTGATTGTAATCTGTTCTGACACACGATCAGATGGAGATGACCTCTTGACCCCGACTGACAAGTGAGACGAGTACTGGGAATAGGATACACAGGGGAGAACGAGGAAAGGAAACATGAAAGGAAAGGTGGGGTAGGGAGGTACATGCAATTATAAAGGCTGGTTTTAGTTAATGATTATTAGTTAGTAATCAGCTGAGTATCTGGGGGTGAATGAGGCCATTTTCAGCTTTTGACAGCAATTACACACTCCATTCCCTCCATATTTTCACTCCCGCTGGGCTTTATGTTCTTGAATGAGTACATGCCACCAACCTATCTCCCTTTCTGTTTCACCTTTCTCTCTCCCAATGCACATTTTCACAGGACATCCCTTTCACCAGTGCTCTTTTTTCATACCGCAAAATAGTGACAGATAAGTAATACAATTTGGCTATTTGAGAGTGAGATTTGTTGACAGGAAGGTATGGTGACAGTTGGGTAATCGGGGTCAGGCTAGATGCTGTGCATGGACCAAAACTGGTTTGGATTTAAAGGGGAAAAAACTGGCCAGTGTTAGGCCAGCTGAGAAAAGAGGAAAAAATTGAGGTGTAGGATGGCTGCAACTGGATCCTCGGCATTCTCCCCCTCCCATTTGTTGGGCTCTATGGTGTGTTGATACCCTCTAACTTGGTATTGTAGTAGAGGAAGAGCTATGGCTTTAATTAAGCCTGAGATGATGGACAGAAGAGATGGATAGATAAGGAGAGAGATGATGAAGAAAAGGAGTAACAAAAACAAAACGCAAAGAGCTCATGCTGTTTAAATTTGAAGATCTTTGTCGTCAGACAACAACTATTTGTCTTGCAAACAAGATCTGTTGTAAACAGGATAATTCACCAATGTAAACTTTAGTCTTGCTTGAGAAGAATGAATGAAATGAATAAAAATGATGAAAGCTTTTATAAATCATTCCAAACATAAATCAACAGTTTTCTTTACAATCACATGGGAAGATGAGATAACAGGTCTTTACTCTGAGTGCAGAGGGCTGCATAGTGGAAATGGAAAAGTGTTGGAACGAAGGGTGTCGAAGGTGATGGAAATGGTGGTGTTGTGAGGGAGAGATTTCTGGCATAAATCACCAGTGTGACAAAGCACTCCAATAGGCAGATAAGTGCACATTAGTTGTAAGACAGATCTGTCATCATATTCCTTCTAGTTGTCTTTTCTACCCCTGGGACAACTCTAAGCTCTTTTTCTCTGTAGAAAATAAGAACCAGGTGTGAATATGGAGCTCTTAAACTCTTTTGCTGACTCATTTTCCACTATATAAAAACATTCAGTGTTCCAATCTTGAGTTAAAATACATTGTGTTACAGAAGGATTCATACCCTTAAACCTTGTCTACATTGAACCAAGTTTTGACATTTTAGTGCAATACAAAGTAATGCATTGTTTTCAAAGATGTTTAAAAAATATAAATATGAAAAAAGGGGTGTAGTTACTCTGATATCCCTAAATAAATGTCTGTGCAGCTATTCCGAGTCTATTCATTACTGAATAGAGTTCACCTTTGTGTCATCTGTTTTCAATATATATACAGTTGCAGTATACCCCAATAAAGGTTTTTAGGGAACATTAGTGAATAAACCATATTGTGAAGTCTACAGAACATAAAATCTCCAGATAGGCCACATCTAATGTTGTGGAAAATTTTACGGCAGGATTAGGTGATAAAGCAGCTTTGGACATCTCAACAAATCACTTCTCAATCCTTCACAAAATAATTTGAAGAGTCTGCCACAATTGCAAGTCTACCAAAACATTGGTGTCCACCTAAATCGACAGCCTAAATGAGAAGAGTATTAGAGGAGCCCATGGTATCTCTACTGTAGAGGAGTCGTGTTCAGATGGGATGACATATTAACAGGAGAGCTAATTGTCTGAATTCCACTAATCTGGCCTTTATGAAAGAGTATAAAGAAGAGTGCCATTAATGAATGAAACTCCTTTTTTTTTTTACAGGTTTTAGATACAGGTCATAGTTTTGTGCCATGAGCCACATAGACAACACAGCAAACATATGGAAGGAGGGCTCAGAAAATGAACTCTGCTGATAAAATGAAAAACATGAAAAATGAGAAGTACAAAAGCAACATGAGAAATTATCTTTCGTTCATCCTGTCATATCTGTTCTGCTTCAAAAATGATTTACTTTGAGCAGTGTTAAATTCCATTAATGTAAAATAATATGCCACTTAATTTGAAGAAGTTCTGGGTGCCCTAAGCATTTGTGGTTAGTGCACCCTAATGGCTAGCAACGACTCTAGTCATTAACTACTTTTGCAAAGGTAAAAACCTAGGTCACTCATTGCAATCTGCTTTACTGTACTATATTGGCAAGTTATTTTTTTACTATCAAAATCCCCCAAAAGTGAAAAAAAGAGATTTAAATAACTGATCATTTTGTCTTCCGTCAGACTGGTTTATTGCCTCATATTTACAGTTCACAATGCAACAACAGCAGACCAAGATTATGTTTCTTACTTCCATAAAAAGGCATTCATCTTTTTATTGTGCAAATTAATTATATTTGACAGTGGAACATTTCTGTAATGGATATACAATTTAATATGAACTGGATGATGTCCTAAATCCTGATTTCTACAGGCACCACAACAATAATCTAATAATAAGAAGAATATAGAGATAATGAGCCATTAGCCACAGTCAATATCATCTCCAGAAGGCCTTGAGTACTCAGGCAGTGTTACAGAGGGAGTTGGAGATCTGTGCCAAGTAAAAGACAAGCTGGAAAGCTCCCCAATCAATGTTTTTTTCCTCTCTCAGTCCCAGACCAACTGTCTATTCATCTGTTTCTCTCGAAATGAAAGGTGTGCTGGTATGCAACACTTACAGTCGAGAGATCTGTGTCTTAATTAAATCGTTGCAGATTGTGTTTCTCTCGCTGTGCAGACAGCATACTGTGCGTTGGAAACAATGTTCCCTATAGTGTCTTGCAAGGAGCAGATGAGGTTAATAAAAGATGTTTCTGTGTTGGATTAAAATCTGTGTAGTGACGCTTTTAGACAAAGTGTTTGCTTTATAATTAAACTCTGAGGAATATCAAAAGAAAGAAAAACATTTGTTTCCAAAAACATGCCATGTGACACACTATTTGAATTGCCTTTGTGTGGATTTGACTTTTAAAGAAGACTAAAGTATACACAAACCAAGCTGTACATGTAGTTTTGTGCTTGCAATTTTATTCTGAACAGTGGCATAATGAATAATTTATCTTGCCACAATCCAACTGGGAATGTCCTTGGTATTTACATTTTATCATCAAGGGCACTAGATGAACCGTCACAGCGATGTAACACATGACACATCAACACTCCTCATCCTGTTTGCACAATGAAATGCAGCAGACAAGAGACCCACCGAAAATATCGTTCCAGACCTCTGCCATTTATTGATAAAGGATGAGGGAAAAACAACAGTTTGATGAACATGCTTTGTGATGACTCAACATGATTTTCCTTTAGATTACCTGGTGCTCTCACACAGCGAACATATGAGTAAACGATGGCTAAAAGGGGGACACACACGACAGTGTGTGTCTGCTGTAAACAGTGTTTACAGCAGACAATTTAGTTTCCTTCCAACAATTATGAGGGGAATTGAATCTCAGGAAATGTTTGTTTTCTTGTCCATTAGGCCACACAATAACAGCATTCCCAAAGGTTTACAGACACATCTGTCTTTAAAGGACAGTTCAGTAAATTTATAGAAGCTTGGTTTCAGTCTATTTTAGGACCAAGTAAATCAGATTAAGGGAAGAACAATAAATTCTTGATGTTTTTTATTTGTGTGTGTTATGAAACATTTGGGTAAAAACAAAATTCTTTGCATATTTGTTTAACTGGAATTCAATTATTTATTGCCTGCGATTAAAAGCACTCTCTGGGAAGCTGACTTTAATTTCACAAACACTAAACTGAGATCTGTAGAATAGGGATGGGTGAGTTTAGGGAGATTTTTCCATTTAAAAATATAGAATTTTCATTTGAAAACTGAACTTGCATTTACTCAGATGATCTGAAAGTGTGACATACTGCCAACTGAGAAAAAAAATACTTTGTCTTGGTACTGTACACGGAATGAATATCAGAATGCAAAATGCAAAAAAGACAGAGAACAAAACAGGATAAATTAGGACTCAGTTCCGTTTGCATTTCTGGTATGCATGAATGTGTTTATACTTTACCCTTTCCTTATTCTAACCAGGAAGCCTCTTTGTAGTTTTAAAATTTTTTATGCTACTTGCCAAAAAATATGTTTTTCCCCCATTCATTCTGAAACAATATTGAGTGAAACAAGAAAAAATGTACCCTGTATCCTCTCTCCTTTTCCTATCTCTTCATGGTCCTTATTTTCCAAAAGTATCTGTTTGAGAGATAAATGACCACTCTGCTGCCGAGGATGACAGCCTACACAAAGATGATATTGAATTGATTTCAGAAATGTTGCAGAACTGACTGTTTGATGTATACCGCTAGACATGAATCATAAAAATTCTATTAAAAACCCCTTGAATGGCTGACACCAGAATATTATTTGTGATGATTAATTTGACTCAGTCATTACAATGGGAGTCAAGTTGGATCGTCTCAGACAAAATTGCTTTTCATTCCCTGTTGAATTTCCCTGCTATTTTTCTTTTCTTCCTGCTCTGTGCAGGACTCCGATCTGATTGGACTTATAGTGTTTGAGCAGCAGCTAACACATGCATTGGTTTTCTTTATCACCAAGGTCAGGCGCTCCATGTTTGCATCTAAAATTAGATGTTTGATGTTTGGTTGAAAAGATTTGTTTTATTTTATTTATTTTTTTTCAGGAAACAAAACACTAACTTAAATTTGTAAATTAAAATAATTCAGTATTACGATACTTGATGTATCACGATATATGTCTTAAGGATATATATTTGTTGTCTTTTCTCTCTTTGAAACAACTACAACACCACATTTGGTTAATAACTTATTTTCCACTTTTTACCATGTGGCATATGTTTCTGTTATAGGGATAGCCATCAAATATCTCAGATGACCATCTCTTGCTTTAGAAAATTTGAAATCTTCTCTTAAGTTTCATATGACTCTACTTGATCACATGATTGTTTTCTCCTTCTATTTCTTGCTATGTTTATCCATCCTATCAGAGCTACACAGGCCAGACAGGCAGCGGCGGGGGAGGAGGCGGGGGAGGTGGCAGCTCAAGTGGAAACGGGACTGGGGACGAAGACTATGAGATCCCACCAATCACTCCACCCAACCACCCCGAGCCACCTCTTCTTCACCTGATGGAGCATGACTCTACGGGCTACCTCTGTCATTCGCTGCCACACAATGGGCTCATCAACCCATACTCGTACACTGAGCTGCCAACGCTCATGATGTCGAACATGTTGGCACAGGACAGCCACCTTGTCTCCAGTCAAATGCCCTCGGTGAGTAAAACTGCCTTGATTTTGCATCCAATAGTGGGCTTTGGTAGGATCCAGTGCAAAGCTGGATAAGAGTATTACCTACAGATGTTTGAGCCTATTTAATAATTTTTAAAAAACCCTCTAATTTTTAACTTCATTAACTTTTATTTGTAAAAAGCAAATTTACTTTAGAATAAAGTAAATTTAAAGTACATTTACTTTATTCTTTGTAATCTGAAGTTCACAGAACACCAGCACCTTCAACATTTAAAAGCAAACAAAAACATGTGAAGTTTTGTAATGATTAATGTTTGAATGATATTGATGTTGATGAATGATTTCTATAGTGAAACAGATCATGTTCCAAAAACGTTAATGTAATTTTCAAGACAAGTAGACGTAGGCCAAGTGGAGGGAACAGATGATTGTTCAGGGGCTGCCTTGTCAGCTGTAATGCATGGAGAAAAGGATTGTGGGTAAATCCATCAGCATCATATCTGCCTCGACGGCATGCATCGGTCAATCTGTCAAGCCTTCAAACATGAATACATGCTGATTACTCCCTCAGCTCCAAACACACACACAAAAAAATGCTCGTCTGCAAATTAGCATCTCAAAACCGTAATTGCTTTTGTGGGAACTGCTGCAAGAAGCAGGTTTCTATCAGAGCAGTACAACAATCTGTAGAAGGTTTAAGTATGAAATGTAAAGGCACATGCTGCTGTCTTTATTCCTATGTTGTAGATGCAGCATTAAATATGTGATTTATGGTTGAGTTTGAAGGTGAATTTGAAGTTCAAGTTATTCAAATTATTCTTTTGTTTGTCACTGTGCAGCAAATATGTAAGAGTTTGACTAAAAATTGTTCCTCTTAAGTTTGACAGTGTCATATCTGAATACATCCATTTGGAAGCAGAAGGCATTGATGTTTTTTTATTGATTGCAGCACTGAGATCCCAAACAAATTACATGGTAAACCATGTTAACATAAAAAAAAATATTCCTCTTATGTGGAGTCTTAAGGTAAAGGAATGCATGCCTTTGTAATTTACTGGATAATGACAGAAATATCATAAACTGGCACAGAAATAGTTTCTGCCAGCTGTGCCTTTTTTGTAATTTTTATAAATTCCTCTAAGCATTTTGGATAATAGCTGTTTCTCATTGGTTTTTATCATTACAATTATCAGAGATTCCCAGAGTGTTTTGTAAGTTTATGAAGCAGATAAGAGTATCTGTTTTATACAGTATACTGTAGACATACACAGATGCATATCAAGGTCAAGTGTGATGTATCATGTTCATCACAAACAGAGGGGAGAGGGGTAAACAGCAGTTGAAATAGATCTTGATAAAGATTTCAAATGCAAACATCTTATGCATTATATATATTGCAGGAATATCCCCCTGATGTATTAGCTTCACTTGTCATCTATCTTTATATTCATTTCACATTTTGGTCATGACCTTTACTGAGGAGACGTTGCTTGATTGGCCAGTCTTTCACTCCACCATCAGTGTGTGTTTGTTTGTGCTAGAAAGAACCACGCTTCGGTTTTCATGGCGCTGAATACAGACGGCTGCACGATAAAAATGCATGAGATTCCAAATGTGCAGCGAGCACAACATATCGAACAGAAATTTGAACAAATAATCTCCAATTGCAAGGGTTATTTCTTGTGAGTACTGTTTTGATAACCCTGGATCATATAAAGATTATTTTGGAGACAAGACTGAATGCTTTGCCCAGTTTAAATTAGGTTCTGAAACTGCCACCTTCCTCTTCTAAACAGTGTACATTTTTAGATTTGCAAGTGCGAGACTAAAGCAAAGCAGCACATACGGTAATTGTTAAGATGAAAGAAAACAGTATATTTGGCCCTTTCTAAGTTCACCTGAAGAAAGGTTTACAAAAATCTGAAATTATATTCAATTTAATAATAAAGAGGCAGGCTCACAAATACTAAAAAATGTCTACACTCCAGCTTTTTGTTTATGCATTCATCTTCAGTCAATTTAATAGATGAACTCTCACCTTGACGTGTCATTTATAGCTTTTGTGTTCATGTTAGCGACGGGATTTGACACCTTTGTTTGTCACACACAGAAACGTCTACTAACTACGTGCCGCCATGATGCGCTTCGCCACCCATTTGTTGAGACTGGGATGATATTAAATAAAATTTCCGGTTCGTCCGTAAAACTACGCTTAGGTTAATTACCTAATGTGCGGCCGCCCGCAGTGTACAGTCTTTCTGCTCACCTGTTTAAATACACCTTCAACGCTCTTCCCTGCTGTTCGCTCTGAACCGCCACCAGGCAGCAGCTTCGGGAGGAGAAAAGACTACCGTACTCCAGGCATCGCGCCAGTCATTTTAAGGATGCTTATTGGTCCCCCGAAAAACGACAAAGACCTGGACATCACCGATCATTAAAATCCTCCCAGGCCGAACTTGAAAATTGGACCTTATGCTGCTAACACTTAGCTTTCATCAACAACTTAGGCGGAAGTGAGAGCACTGTGCAACGCAAGTAATAACCCGGCTGGAACATGGTGCGCTAAATAATAAAATATAATTTAATGAAGCTTTGAGGCAGATAAATTTTCCCTGAGGAATTTTAAAAATCGAGGTACTCGAATCACCTGAGGAATCGTTTCAGCCCTAAATTATTTGACAGAGATCCTGTATGTAATTTAATCACAGTATAGATGGAGCTGGTTTGCAAATTGCTCAGAGATTTGTGAACCAAGGTTGGTGGAAAAAAAAACATCCTCAAAAAGCTTCAGAGTACATCTCACAGAGCACCGTTCAGTTTGTCGTCTGAAATTTGGGACGTATCCTACTTGCAAACTGACTTCAGAAAACATTTTTATGCATTCATAAAGTAAACTTAAAAAAAATCTTTTCATTTCAACTTTCTCTAAAAGAGGCATAGCGATCCTTTTAGTGCCCTGCTTCAACTTCACCCTGAAAAAAGGAGCATATAAAGCAAACTCTCTCTAAATCAAATACTCTGTCTGGCAAAAACTACCAAACCGTAGCGGAGTTTCATTTGTGCTGAGAACCGAGTGTCTATTAAATTGGTGCCTCACCTTGTCACACTCTGTTGAACAGAGTAATTAAGCAAACTCTGCAGTTCAAACATGAGATGGTATCATTATGAATTCCTCACTTGACATGGGCGGATAAATAGTGTTGGTTAATTTAAATTTTTTTTGCCTGTTTAGGTTGCATAAAAGTACACCATGCAAAATATCTGCTTCTTGTGTTGACATTGTACTTTTATGCGAGTGTCCAAGTATGTTTATTTATACATTTCTTTGTCTTCACTATAAACAATATCTCTGCCGTTGAAATGGATCCACTACATCTGGAGGTCAGGCCTTATATTCAATCTTGAGCACATTGAAAAAAAAATCCATTAGGGTTCATCTTTCCTGCATCAGCCATTCTATTGTGGTGCTGCAGTGAGATCTGTTTTCATCAAGCAGATTCAATACGTGAGCTGGGCAATGAAAAGAGTGCAATAGAGTTAGATGAGGAGAGGAGAGGTTGGGGGTGACACGGTGGGATTGGGTGGGGGTGGTTGAGATTGTGGCTAGAAAAGCAAGTACAAATTGTAAAGAAGAATAAAAAAGGTAACTCTTATTCAAAATGAGCATATAGCTCCAATTTTCTGTACCTCCTGGATTTCATTATTAGATATTTTAGAGATAATTCAGTTGAGTGAAATGAGGTTATTCGATCTCAACGAAAAGCTGAAAGCTGCTGTTTTTTTTTCTAAATGTGGCTCCATTTGGATTGTAGTATGCAGATATTTGAAAGTACTCCAATACAAGTGCAACAATATAAACATTTAATAAATAGCCTGATTGTATAAACCCAAGGATTCAGACAAAGTAGCATTTTGCAGTGGTTGATCATAATCACAGGGCTTTTGGTAAGAATTGATAAGTGGCTTTGCTTGATTGGTTATTTTTTGGGTGCTTTGTTACTGGCAGACTGATACAAAGACACAATTTGTTCCCATTAGTTTCGATGCATTTACAAAAACATGGCAAAGATAAACCATATTGACAGAAGTAAAACAGGAATTTTAGAGCTGCAAGATGATTCTGAAACATTTCTAAGCTTGTCAAGGATGAATTGATGGATGGATGGATGATTCATTTTATAACATTATTTTAGGGACTTTTTTTTAGCTCTGTGAAAACCACTCCTTAAATAAAAAAGACCTTGAAAACAGTTAAAAGAAAACCTAGCACAACTAAAGCTACACCTTGAGTAGTCATTTACTGGGGAGCAAAATACTTTTTCTTAAGACATTTTTAGTCTTTTTCTCCATACTTTCTTTTTAATTTTATTGTGTGGTTTGATTGAATATGTTAGTCCTCTTAAGTTTAGTAAGCTGAAAGTGAGGTACTATTAACTAACCATATTTGAGCCTTCTCTGATATAGAGGTAAATAATCTGTGTGGAGACAAATAGCTTCCCAAAGAAGAACTTAAAAACAACAGGTTGTTATCTGTCTTTCAGATCACTCTGTTGGATTCTTCAAATTCACCCACACTGATGCTTTTGTCCACTTATTTGTGATTCACTATCTAGATAGTGGCAGACTGCACTGAAGCACCAACCAATCATCTGTTGCCTCCGGAAGCAAAGTCATTAGACAATAGCAGACAGAATCCCAGACAAGATTATGTCTGCTGAAGGGCTAATGGGGATGTTTAACTGAAATATGGTTTTATGTTGGTCTGTTTCAGATGTGTTGGCATCAGTTCAGTTAAATTTGCAAAACACAATCATCAAACAAGAGCACTATATGTTAAATAAATCAGGCCGGCACCAAACTCAGTTAAATTTTGTAGAGTTGGACAAAGTACAATTTTAATTGCCATGGTTTCCTAAGAAAATGTTATGTTATATATTACCATCAGCAAAGATAGGCTTGTGATGTTGAATTCTCACTGCATGTAATGTTGAATCAGGCAGTTCCTCAGAGTTGGTTATTAATTTCTAAAGTCATCACATACTGTACTTGCTCAGAAGAAGGAGTTACTGCTAATTTAAGAACTGAATGCAGTGTGATGGGCTTCTATAGCTAGGCAATTTTTTACCAAGTGGCATAAACTAAGCATTACAGACTTGTTTTATAGCTAAAATCAAAGTAGAATTTATCTAATTATAGATTTTCGACCCACTCTTAATATTGTAGACACATCACTGAATTAGCATGCTGCATTTGCAGGTTTTTTTATTGTTTTGATTAGCCTACCACTGTAGAGGCCTTGACGGGTCAGAGCTAACGATCCAACCTAAAAATGCATTATAGTGCATAAATGGTCCTGTCACCCAAATTATCTTTAATCATAATTCTTGTCTAAGCCTTATTATCATATAACTATAAATTAATTTTATTTCATCCATCTGTGTTCTGTATTTGCTTGATCCGACTCAGCTTTGCAGAGTGACTCAGTTATCAGTCACACTTCATCTTAGAAACTAACAAGGCTAATAACCTTAGGGCTGAAAGTTGCCAATTAACCTGTCATGTATGTTTTCAATTGTGTAATAAAACTGGAGTACCTGCAGAAAATGCATGCATGAAAACATGCAAAAGTACAAAAATGTAAAACTGCAACAACTGCAAAGAACTTGTGACACTTGACCCCAGAGTTCAATGCAACATTAAATCCAATTCAGTAGAGTCAAGAAGAGAAAAAGAAGATGGTTTATGGTACTGTTTTTTCAAATAGTTGCTGTCAATCACTGATGTCCAACAGTTACTCAGACACAATTTATTAAAATATTAAAAAAGGGAAAACCTGAAAATAGTTTATATCAGCAGCAATATCTGCATCAACATAAAATTAAGCTTATTTATTTATTAATTTGTTTATACTTCAAATTAATGCATTAAGTTTCTTCAAAATGTTGGTTTTGTTGGTCACTTCTTTATAAGAACAAGTTGGCTATTGTTATCTTTTAGTTAGTGCACGAAACCATTAGTTAGTCAGATCTATACAAATATTCGACACAATGTCTGCTAAACTGTTCCTCTAGTGCTTGTAGTGTTCTTAGGAAAAATAGATTTTCTTGGTTTAATCCACTCATTCATAGAGGAAGTTAATTGAAAGTGTTTTTTTTTTTCTCTAGTCACAACATGAAAGACATAATTAACCACTTTCCTAATTGTGTAAGGAGTACATTTTCAATGCTCATTGTCATTTCTGCTAGTTATTGTGTTGTGGACTGAAATTGCTCCTGGACTAACTTGATATCTTTGAGAGAGCCCTTTTTCTCTGATGCTCCACTGCACTTGGCAAAGCCTTTCCCTGCTTCTCTCCATTAATGCCCTGACTGTCATAGCTTCTACAAGTTCCAAAACACATTAGAAATTTAATAGCCTTGCTCAGGTTGCATTGATCTTATCAATGCAGCCCCAGAACAGATACACATCTCTGTTGCTACCGGTGAATAATTTTTTGGACTCACGAGCAAAGTGGCCACATTGTAGTCACTTTCAAATACACCTGAACTTGCAGAAAGCAAAACTGTTTATTCATTGGCTGAAAAACTTTGTTCTATGTGAGCCTCACACCTGTGTGCCTAAAATATATTTAAGCTGAAAAGGCCTATATGGTGTTTTAAAATGCTAGCAGCTGGAATAAATTATCTTTGATGAAGTTTTTTGTGCTTCATTCAGAAGGAGCCATCATCAGACTGGCTTGAGTGTGATGTTTTGAATATGTAACAGATGATGAATGTATAATCAGGAAGGTAATGTTATGCATAATAGCAGAGTAAGAGGAGAAAGAGCTATATGCATGAACAACCCTAGCTCCATCAAATGTATTATCTCATCATCATCTCAAGTTTTTCTTGAATATAAAATGTAAATTTAGCAGAATATTGGTCAGTGTATTGCTAAAGAGCTGCTGGCTGCATTCATATTCAAATCCATTCTCCTAATTTCTTTTGTTACAACATTTTAGAGTAATAATTTCCAAACAAGCTCCCTATCCTCAGCTACTGAGGTTAATTATCAAGTAGTAATCCCACCCCGACTGTCATGTTAACTTGGACTGAAGCCTGTGTTTTTGTCTCATGCTTTTGTTTTTCCTCACAAGGTATTAAGTGCTCCTGGCAGGTGCTCGCTCCCCAAGCCTGTGTGAATGAAATATGAGCTGCAATGTCAACTGAACTTGTCACAGACAAGCTGGGATGAATAAATGATAAGAGAGTAGAGGTGTGTTTTAATGTGTTCGCTCGCCGACGGATGCTCCTAGCTAGCGTATTATCTCCGACTGTACACCTGCTGGTTTTCTGTGTAAACCTGGAACAAAAGGAGATGCTTTAGTAACGATGCTTTCAAGGAAGAAGAAAATCTCTGTAATTCTAACTTTGTATAAAATATGACATTTTGAAAGTCCTGCCGTTAAATGTGTTTACAGTTCTTGCCAATATGAACTTTAAAATAGTCTTTTAAGACTTTCTGCTCTTTGGAGCTTACACTGTACCCCCCATTCAGATGAAGAAAACCTATTTCTCCTCTGAAAGACCTTCATTTTCAGGCATTTTTAAAAGGGATTAAAGGGTCTGAAAAAAAAAAAAAACTTGATGGAACGTCTGTCGCTTTTCACCACAGTTCAACAAGCCCAGTGATAGAATGGGACTTGTATTACTTATTCCAATGTTTATTCGGGCGTAGATGATTTTGAATGATCAATGCTTCTAGTGGAACAAAAATCCCTTTTGCTTGTTTGATGGCCTCTTGAAATCATCAGCCAGGAGAGAGGATGGTTTCTCTTTAAACTGGTTTCCTTCCTTTTTTCCCCCTCCACTTTTTATGTGATTGTTTATTTTCAAATTGTCCCTCAGGTTAATGTTCCATTTTGGTATTTCACACCTCCCTCTCCCATAAATGAACCATCAGCGCTATAAATCACTGGACAAACAGAGACTTGTGCAAATCCTGAAAGGTTCAAAGATTTATGTAACACATTCATGTTTTCCACTTTCTCATTTTAGTACTCCACGGGTAAAGCCGAGCTAATAAAAGGTCCTATTAATATTTCCTGTTGCTTGGCAACGGCAGGCAGCAAGTAATAGCATTCTGCAGAAAAATAGATGACCGATAAGGAAAAATTCAATTCTTTTCTCATCTCCTGGGAGAAAGTGCCTTATTTCTCTGGCAATGTGATATGAAACTGTAGTTGTATATTAAGAAATATTTTAAAAGAAGTAGAGGTTACTTTCCAATTTCACCATTTTAAAGGGATTTTTTATTGCATGCTTGAATGACAACTTGTCTATTTTCTCCACCTTGATAAGGTCAATTAACATTAATATTATCAAAGGATAAGGTGACTTAATTTCTGCCTGTTAATTAAAAAATAAAAAAAGTGATGTTATTTCATTTCATTCACTCTGGAGGCGTTTTTAAGAGAACCAGTTTTTTTGCAAATAAAATCTTTTATTATAATCTCGCTTTTCACCGTGATCAAAATACGAAGAGTAGCATCTCCCAAGTGGCACTTTGTAATCATATTTCTGAAGCAGAAGAGTAAAATATGAGCTATCATTTTTTTTTTTTTCTGTGACTTTATCCACAGTAGATGTAATCAACAGTGGTATTCAAGCAGAGAACAGAAGCTAAAGAAAACACAGCTCCAGTCACAGTAGATAGACAGTGTTATGAGAAGCTGATACAAAGATAAGGAATTTTATATTACACTTAGCCACGCACCCCCGCTGAGATTTATCATGGCATGAAATCGTGTCCATATTGCACCGTGCCCCATCTCAGTCATCCATCAGGTTATTCTGCCTCTGGTGGCAGGAGTGTTCAGCCACAGTGGTGGAGGAGAGCTGTGTCGTCTCGCTCTGGGACGCCTCTCCCTCCCCGCCTCACCTCCTGCTGTGCCACCAGCTACCACTTCAAAACAACGCCGCCACTCTGGTTGGTTAACGTGCACAGGAGTGGCTTGAGGCAGGGTGATTAAAAAGACACTTGGTTTATTTGCTTAGAGTGCGAGCTGAATTTGGGGACCACAGTTGTTTTATCGCAGAAGAGCACAGAATGTAGTTTAAAGATGTCTTAAGCGTGAGAAACTATGCCAAAATTTTCACAAGATTAAAGAGAAAAGTTCCATTATGACTTCATGCCTACTTTTTGTGTTACCAGCAATTATTCTGAGACCTTAGAAAGTGATCTTAGTGTTTCCTGTTGCTGTTATAGATATGGAGAAAAAAATAAATCAAGGAAAACCTATTAAACAAGTCTGTCTTACAGGTTGGTACTTTTAATGGTCACAGTAGTCAGTGGTTGATTTATTTGGCATTTTGCTGCTACAATAGTTCAAATCTTGATGATAAGGTGAAGATGGCCCCTGTCAGATGTGTGAAATTCTCAGTGAGTGTGTTTTTTACATACACATATTACTTTGACATGACCTTTAATTGCATGGCATATAGAATACTGTGTGCTTTTTCATAAATATGTGTGCTCTTTGTTGTTTTGTGTTCATTACTTCTGCATTTTTCCTGGTGCCCTGAGCACACACACGCACGCACACACCGTGTGTTTGACACGGCAGTCAGGAGTCTCATTAGTGGCAGTGGAGGAGCCTTGCCTTCTGCTGTCATGAGTGTGTGTCCCCGCCGCTCCTCACAACCATCTCCTACATGTCATGTCAGCCAAGGCTCTGATTCTCTGACGCTGTGCTTTGTGAGGTGAGCTCAGAGACACACCCGGGCGGAGAGGGAGCAAGAAAGGGGGAGAAAAAGGGACCACAAGAGAGAAAAAGAGAGGGGGTGGAACTGAGGAACAAGAAAGAAAACTAGGGGTGATAGTGGGAGGGATTGGAGGGGGCTGGGGGGATAAAAGTAAAGGAGGTTCTATCTCACATTATTGGTAATGAGGAACATGGAGGATGGTGCCAAGGGGGACATCATGACATTACTATCTGCAAATCAACCTCTGCTTTTTTCACTGCCAAAGATTCACTCTGAAAAATGTTTAAGGGGCTCACAGTTCTCACAAAAAACAGCAACTTCTTTCTTCAAATTATTCCTCCTGTGCTATTATAACACTGTCGCCCGTAATTTTGTTTTTAGACTCAATCCTGTGTTTAAACTGGTTAAATTTTCTATCTGATCTATTTGAAATAGATTATTTTATTTTATTTTTGTGTGAGATATATCACTTTTCCGTTTTAGAATAAATCCTGAACAGTAACAATAACAGTCATTTAATCTGAATGGCTAAAATAATATGGAAGAAAATTATTAAATAAATCTAATTCATAAAATAGCTCTTAAGTTTATGTTTTGCAATATAGGAGTTTCCTTATTTTATATAGAGCACGGCATGTTTGACATTTTTAATAAGGCCAAGTACTTCAGTCAGTGCAAGTAAAATATTGGCAAAATTTAATAAAGTTGACTCACAGTTGGGATAATAATTCTACTGTTGTTCACCAAACATAAAACAGAGGGATTTTAAAAGATCTACAGATACCTGAATATATTTAAAGATACTCACTAATAACACATATTTGCTATAACTGTTGTAAGAAATATAAAACATTGTTATAAAAAACACTGATGGCTTTTGAGTGTTCTATTTTGTCAATATGACCACAGCTCAGTTAGTTATCTCATTTATTAGCAATACTTGTACTGAACAGTACTCAAGTGCTAGTGTACGTATAGTACACTATGTATATGTTCCAGGTTTTAGATTTATGTGGGTTATCCAACTCTTCTCTGGACAAAAACAGCTTGTTTTCTGTTATAAAAGACGTATTAAACCAAAAGTAGAACGGAACATCTTCATGTTCTGAGATCATTTTGCTTACTGACTTTGGAATCTTATTATTGTGATTTTGATATCTGAATAATTTTGTTTTGTGTAGTCCTAACCTTTAAAAGTAAAATTTGTACATTTGTGATTTTTACAAATTACAAATAATTTGTGATTTCTACAAATTATTATCTTTTAGAGTAGCTTACATTTAAGTTGTTGCTGTTTTCCATCTAGAATAATTTTGTAATCTCAGCTGAGCAGAGAAAGTAGAGAAACATGTGGCTTATAAATGTGGCTTGGAATATTATATAAAATTGTTACTGAAATGATCAAAGTAATTTGTTTTGACAACACAAAGAGAGCTCTGTTCAAATAAATAGTGTACAATAAAAAAAAATTCAGTGCTTTGCTTAAAACAACATCACTTATACACTTATATTTTTCTGTTTGAAACATCAGACATCCACTGTTCATCATATCTCCTTACTTAGCATCTGTCTGATGTCACAAGAAGGCCGACACAGCGCTTTGCCTTAGCTTTCATACATAAGCAGCGTATGATTCATGAATCCACTCTCTTATTAATTCTCCTCAGCTTGTGTAAATGACCCTCCAGGGCATCCATAAGCTTGATAAACCAAAGACACGCATGATAGGAGAGAGAAAGAGACACAGAAAGGAAGCGAGAAGGAGGAAGGAGAGGTGGGAGGCTTGAAGGCTCTTTGAGGAACAGAGTTGTTAGTGCTTTGCCCTCGGGGTAAATGAGAAGTAGCTTTGAGGGCTGCAAGGAGCCGGGTCTGTTCCCAACCTAAAGGCGTGTTTACCACCTTGTTGCGCACCGGCTGTGCTTTTGAAGGATCAGTCTCGAACGCGCCTCTAATTAAAGCTGTCATGGCCGGGTGCCTGCAGGGATAATGTTCTATTATTATAGTCATTTGTTTCAATTAAACGCTGGCTGATTTTACAATAGCAGCCGTGAACCTGTGTGAGTGAGCCATCACTCCAAACAAGATGGCTCCAGTCAAGCAGTGAGTAGGAGAGGAAGTCTTTGGAGTCACAGAGGCATCGATCACTGTGCAGCTTATTCAAACAGGGCAGGACGGGACGAGGAAATTTCTGATACTGCTGATTAAAAGAGTCAGCAGGTGATTTCTCTTTGAAAACCAAATTAGACAAATATCAAAGAACATCTGAGGACAAAATGCTTCATCATTTTTATATTTTTATTTATAACTTAAGATTCGATGGTAAATTCTCTTCATATCTTTAAAGCACTCAATCATTTTTTTTTTATATCTATTGTATTAAGATTTACAGAATCAATAGCACAATGGACTAGTTTTGTGATTATGCCAGTGAAATAAATTTGCATACTCTTATCTGCATTGTCAAAGTGATGGTAAATGGATAATAACATTAGTAGGTAAATCCCAGAGTTCAGTTGCTGTGCTCAACTGTGGAGCATAATTCTCCTTCTTTCTTATAGCTGTGTATAGGACTTTCTTCCTTTCTTCTTACATCTCAGTGCTGGTGGTCAAATCCCTTTAGCTAAATCAAATGGTGCATTCAATTGGAGTGGCCATGAAACTATTTCGAAGGTAGGGTCAGCAGGAGCAGAGGGGGAACAATGCCTTTGTGATATTCCATCTCTCACATATTGTGCTACACATAATTGGAAAGCCTTTGTTATTTGACTCCCATTTGACTATGATGTACAAGATGTGAATACAGACATGACAGGCGTAACGAAGGCAGAGGAACAAGCTCACACCGAGTTTCCTGGCTTTACATCACACTTTGGCTTTTCCTGGCTGCCTGTCACCAAAAGTAAAACCCAATTGTCCCATTTCTGACTTTGGAAAGGCATATATATATATATCTATAGATATATATCTATCTATATATATATATATATATATATATATATATATATATATATAGATAGATAGATAGATAGATATCTATAGATATAGATAGATATATACAGTATATATATCTATATATATATATATATATAGATAGATAGATAGATAGATAGATAGATAGATAGATAGATACAGTATCTATATAGATATAGATATATATATAGATATATACAGTATCTATATATACAGTATATATATATATATATATATATACAGTACAGACCAAACGTTTGGACACACAGTTGTGTCCAAACTTTTGGTCTGTACTGTATATAGAGAGAGAGATATATCTATATATATACTGTGTATATATATATATATATATATATAAATATATATATATAAACATGACATCAATAGCACTATTGCTATTGCTATTGAGAGCAATAGAAGCGGGGTACACCCTGGACAGGTTGCCAGTCTGTCGCATACTTTTCTCTACTTTAGGTTTTATTTTTATTATTGTGTCTGATATTGGCCAGAAGAAAATATCACATTCTTATTGATTCTGATAAATAATATTAAATGAAAATACACATGTTACAATAAATTGTTCTAAGAGCAAATATATCATAATCCTATTGTTAAAAAAACAAAAAAATGCAGTGGCCACTAAATGATCAGATCATCTAGGGTTCAAAATCTATTCCTGTCTCATGTACTAAGTAGAAAAATTTTAAGTGTCAGTTAAAACACCATGGAGGCACCAGACAATTTTAAAAGAGGTAATATCTATCTTTACAGAAAAATGTAAACAAAAAGAAAAGAAAGAAATAAACGTAAGTATAAACACCAGCTTGTCTTATCTGGTTTTAAATATTTAAAACAGCTCAAACTGAAAATAATTAAATCCACAGCATCCAAGATCATATTTTCCGGTAATAAACTTGTACACTTTCCCACCAGACCACTAGAAAGTTGATATTGTTTCCAAATCACCCTTTTATATACTGATATTTTCTTACTGATATTTTATATACCTTTATATACTTTTATATACACCCTCTTCTTCTTTTACCTAGAGTTACGTTATTTCAGGCTTCCTGATGTTTGTCTCATCAATTATGACTTATCAGTCTGCCTCATGTACACTAAGATGGATGTAAACTGGGATTTTGTGAATGTCACATGTTTGCAATAGCATAAAATATACCCTATTATTTGGAATAAATTCATTGCTTGTCTTTATTTGCTAACATACACAGCTGGCTGACTGCTAGCACCATCAGCTCTATAACAGGAGAAAATACCAAACTCTGGTATATTAATAAAATTAAGTTTCTCCAAACCTTGAGTTACCTTAAAACCTTATAACAACTTTGTCTGCTTGTCTTCACTTCTAGTGATAAGAATCCAGCATTTTGGATGTTGCCTAGTCAAATAAGTATCATTTTTTTGTTTGCTAAAAATGCTGCAATTTAGAAGTCACAGCTACCCTCCTGTTTTCGATGTAATGTTACCAGCAGTTAATAAAAAGAGCAAAGACGAATTAAATACAGTTGTTCTTTGTGCACTTTTACCTTGCAATTTGAAAGACACCATTAGGAATTAGCATACAGTACCTATGGCAACCGGCAACCTTTATCAGATTCTTTCATAATATTTGCACAGCCGTCTGCAGCCAGTTTTATTTAGCCCAGGTTTGTTGCCACTGTGTGATAACCTCTTGCTTTTTCTTCCTCATACAGGTGAAAGCACCAATTAAAGCACTCAGCTGCAAAAGTAACACTGGAATTATTATAAGAAGTAAATTATTATGGTGACAGTACTTTGAGCAAGAGGCAAGAATTCAGTAATATGACTTAAAGTTGGTTTTTGACACTACGATATTTTTAAATAGCTATGCAGTTGTGTTGAAATAACTTATTTACTTATTTTTTAGATTGCAATGACTTCATGAAATAGGAATCAAAACATGCAAATTTACCACAACAACTGAAGCCACACACATAAAATCAATGAAAAGTTATACTTAATGTAAAAGATGAAGTCTCTTATTTAGTTAAAATAATTTCTGATATTGCATCCACAAGAGAAAAATAACAGATTTTTGTTTATTGTGCCATATATCTTTTATTGTTGTTTTTTATATTTGTATCCAGATACTAATTTTTTCAACATAAAGCATTGCTCTCCTTTTCCTGAACTGCTTTGCATGTCTCTTTCTTGTTTATATTAAACACGGTCTGACTCAGATTGAAGGGTGACAATTTTGCTAGGAGGCTGTTGCTATGGAAATGCATCTGCCACAGCAATGATAGGCCATTCTTGTTTGATTAATTGTTTTTTCTTTTGTTTGTTTGTTTGTTTTTTTTCAGTACTTCTTGGGTAGGGAGAATCCTTCCAAGTCCATGGAAATAAAAAATTAATAGATTGTGTTCCTTCTTTTCCATCCATTTCTTTCGTTCTCCTTGGTTTTTAGAACAACTTATTTTGCCACCACTATTTTCTCACATTTTCAGTAGTGTAGTAATGATGTTTTAGATTAGATTGGAAGTCTGAGATTTCCGTGGATGGGGGAGGTTACAGCTTGGTTATTTGAAATGCAAAAGGAATGTCTTTGTTCAGGGCTGGCTTTTGTGAGCAGCTGCTGAGGCAAATGCAGAATCTAATGTAGTGTGAATATTATGAGTTTTCAAAGCAGGCCAGAGAAGTGCACAACATTACTTTGTAGTCCATTTTTATTCTAGCAATCTTCTGGGACCAATTATGATTAGAGAACCAAGCCTTCATCTCTGAACGTCAGCTCGTGTTTATCAAGACCTCATATGCTCAGGCCCTTTCAATTTGATCTTTTTAGCACTGCACTAATGTGTTATGTATTATTTAACTCATAAATGTTTAAAAGATCTAACAAATGCAAGCTCATCACTTTCTGATCTGTAAATTGCCAAACATTCCCATTTATGCCTGCATTAAAAGCATCCTTTGCACGGTGCTCATGTTATGTCCGCATGAATCTTGAAGAAGAGCTTTTGATCTGGTTATTATTGGAGATTAAAGATAGCTAAGACCAGAACTTTGCGAGAACCTGACTCTGTAATTATTGCAGGGTGTTCTTCATGCAGGGCTCTCTCTCCAGCTGTGAGCACCACTTTTGCTTCTATTTGTGATTCGAGTTATTGCGAAAAAGGTGTTGTTTGACATGGCACTAAGTAATTTTTTCTTACTTCACTGCACACGGTGAGCATAATGTACCTACAGGGGGCTGATAGGGTTGTTGATCAATATCATTGGCTCAGTGATTGCTTCACCAGGTGCTGAAAGCTCTGGCTTCTCAAGAATTCGTTTTCAGCTGCAGGAACTGAAGTCCTTCTTCATAACCAATTAAGTCTGAGAACTGCTGCATTTATTCCCTCAAGAGGTCATCGGAAATAAGCAGGAATGAAAGTAAAAGAGAATGGCTTCAAAAACTACATTTCATTTTAAGGGATATGTCGTCAAATAGAATAACATTCACAATTCGCTTAGGATACAATTCACTGAGTGACTCATTGTGGTGAGAAAAGAAACTGAATAGCTTAAACTAGACATTAAAAGACTGGAAAACCTATATTTTAATATATGCTTCTATTTACTTCCAATTTTTGTAGTTTCAGCATCATTTAACTTTTACTAAAATGTCAGGTGTTTCCACCCAAGTTGTTACGTTATTTAACCAAAGCTGGTACTAAAGCCTGTTCTTTACTGATCCTATTACAGAATGGCTTTTACTTTCCACATCCAGAGACGTAGCTTGGAGCAGCATCATTACATCACAAAGAAAATGTTTTTGACTCTTGGTAGAGGATTGCAGTGCATGCAGATGGTTAATATATATACATATGTAAATCATAATATCTATCTATTATTAATAATATTGTTACTGCATATGCTGATCCTGATCTTGATTATCAATTACGACTGAGAAAAAATAAATGTTGAAGCTTTTATTATTTTTTCTTCATCACAATGTCCCAGCCGTCCTTTTGAGCTTTAATATCTTGGCCAGATAACAATGTATTTATATCTAGTGTGAGGATTGAGGGCAAGTGAAGTCTACCCAGCAGGTTAGAATATTACTTGCTGGACGAATTAGCGTTCATGGCACTTAAAATATGCCCTACCAAATATTTCATCTAAGCAGTCCATTGGGATTGGGAAATGGCATGCATTGTTATTGTGATATTTCTGCAGGTCTGCTTTTTATGATTATTGAAGGTAGATGTTTAAATGTTTTATTGTCATAAATTTTACAAATCAAAAGCAAAAACAACTCACATTTAAAGTGTGTATTAGTCTCCATGAGCCCACCCTGTAAATCGCGCACCTCTCTGAACATCTATTGTGGCATATATCCTGTGGCATACTGTATATCCTGGGATATTTAAAAATGTGTTTCTTTCCTGGACTGGTTTCAAGTTAATACTGACATAGAACCAGTAGAACAGAGCCAGTGTTTATAGTAGTTGAAACAGAACTACTGCCAAGAAAGCACTATTGCCAGAGAAGCTAAGTTTGGTGAAACAAAAACTTATAGTAGCACTGAAATATTTCTGTTTACTGTTGAGAAATATTTTCAGTGATGGGATTTGGCTGTTATTATGTCAGTCAACAAGCTAAAGATGCTAACTGCTCAGTTCTTGATCCCTTTAACGCTACAAAAAAAAAAGATTCTTTCAATACAATCTTCTGACATGTTCTAAAACATAATCATTAACTGATTCAAAAAGAGGAGGAATCAGAATAAAACTTAAAGGAACGTAAAGAAGCTCATTCCAAGCAAGATGGCGGTGATAGGCTTCAGCTGCAAATCATTAACAAATTGCTGCGATATTAAGTGCAAGGAAGTCTTCTTTTCCACCACCATCACCACTAGCAGGATGGCCAATGTTTTCTTTACAAAGAGCTAGTTCAGCAGTGATTCTGCCTCACCACAGGTCTACCTGAAGTGAGTTTCAACCTGTATAATTGTACGGTTTGGAATGGATTTTCTCATGGCTTTTGGCTTGACTTTCTAAGCTGACACTACCTGACTACTTATAAAAAGAGTTCTGACATCTTTCATTGAATGTCATACAACTCAAATTAACAACATTCCTGTGTTAACTGGACCTAATATCAAATTAGATTTAGACCCTTGGTTGACCGCTTTGATATGTTGATGCAAAACACCAAACTTTTGAAGATCAAATGTAGATGCCACAAAAACAGTAAGATAAAGCAATGTGAGGAACCGAAATAATAGAAAACAGGCACAGAAACCAACAAGTCGAGTGAGAAATCAAAAATAAGTTAGTTTTTTTGGTCTAGCAGGAAGCTTCAGCATTAATGGGTGTGTGTGATGCTGTTTCAATAAGAATTTGTTCTGTGTGTTTCTTGAAACTAGATAATTGTTTTATAGAGGATAATAGTTACTTTGATACTATGTGACTCATTAGTGCATTCCGTTTCATTCAACGACCCATAGAAAATAACATTTCAGACCCTTGGACAGTGCTAGATTATTTTGCCCCCCAAAATAAGGAAACCTTAAGGAAAAGTTTTTAAATTTTAGAACGTGCAAGTACATATTAAAGGGTTCAAGTCTACATTAGTCCCGTGAGCGTTTCTTTTTTTTTTTCCCAAACATTATGCAGACTATATCACATCAAAAATGTCATCTCCACCTAAAAATATTTGCACATTTGGCTAATTGGCAACATTTATTGCTCTGAGCAGAGAAGATAGTAAAGCTGGTGTTCTTCTCTCATCCCAGATGCAGGAGATGGCTTTGCACCACCACCAACAGCAACACCATCACCAGCACCCTGACGGCGCTCATTACGATCCTGCCCGTAACCACCCCATGATAAACAGCTCACCTCCGATACTGCCCAACCCCATGAGCGCACTGTCTCAGCTAAACCCTCAGGTCAGCCGGAGTGCACTGCCTCATGGTTCCCCCTCGCCTCCTGGGAGTAAATCAGCCACACCCTCTCCTTCAAGCTCCAATCAGGAGGAGGAGACAGATCCTCATTCAAAGGTACTGATGTGGCTTCTTTAGTAGAGGCAGGGACTTGTCTGATATGGTTTAATGGCCAGCATAGTAGCATTTTGGAGGAATTCAGAATTATTTTTGAGTTTTTGATAATTTTGCTGGTGCTGGAGTTAAAATTATTACACCACTCTAATGTGTGTAATTGCTTGGTAGTTTAGTACTAAGTTCAGTGTCTTGCCACGTTTGGTTGGTTTTTTGAATGTTGAAAACACACTCTTTATAAGTCAAAAAGGGAGTGCACAAGTTTAACTTTTATAGGAGGTGTTGCAACACGGAAACTTTTGCCCTCTAAGGAAAACAAGACCAATTTAAAATTTGCCAGAAAAAAAACAAGCAAAAAAACAAAAAAACATCCAAAGTCAAGACTTCTGGAATCATGCTTTTTTGGCGAAATTAGTATAAAATCTACTTATACAGACACCAGAACAAGTTACATGTTTTACATAAGCCAAACACAGAATGCCAGGAAAAGACAGTCACACAAACTGTGAGGCATAGAGGTGGATATGTCATGGTTTGGGAACGGCAGGATCTGGCGATCTCACCATCATGCTATTCTACTTTGCATCAAAGGGTGCTTGAGGAAAACTTAAAAACATTCTGTCAGAAAATTCAAGCTGATGTAGAAGTTAGCTGAGAAATAACAAATGGAAAGTCCCTGACTGAGTCAAAGCTGAGATCTTTAGAACAGCCATGAAATGGTAGGGTGTTCTAACTTTTTGCTCAGCTAGAAAATATTTTCTGTAAAGATTAATACAATGCACAATGTGTTGATCATCTGTGAATATATATTTTTTTTCAGAGGTAAAATTGATTAAATATCAATGCATAAACATTTCTCTATGAAGAACTGAATACTCAGTGAGGTTTCCTATTTTTTTTGGTATTTGAATAACATTTTTGTCGGAAAATCATACACATCTTACCAGTTCAGATCTCTGCCGCTTCTTTAGTCATGTTCAGGTTTAAAGTCTGACTCTAAATTCTGCTTTTGTTGAAATGTCTTTTAACAACAGCAGATCTTTGTTAGCCTGATCCTGTTTATGCACCGTGGCCACAATCCATTTTTACTGCTCAGTTTTCATCAGGAGGAATGCAGATGAGTATATAACTGACTTTGCCACCTCATCAATGTTTCAGATTCATCTCTTTTTAGCCGGCAGTTCGTAGTGATACAGTATAAGTAAATGGGGGATGCTTTGGTTTAAAAAATATATTTCTAGGCCTATACATCTCTGCCGGGCTTCACAGGGCGCATGTGAATAAAAATGATTACCATCTCTTCTATCAGTAAGTAATTCCATTTGCTCTCTCCAATTCATTCTGAGACCACATCAAAGCCAGAGCAGATACATCAGACGATTTAAAATTCCCTTCAGCCCAGGCATGAAAAGTCTGAATTTATGACTTGCTGAGCAACTGCAAAATAAAGATTTGAAAAGGTCTGATAAATTCAACTAGCACATGATATTTCTGACAAAGTGCTCTAGGAGAGAAAAAAGACAATTTCTGTCAACTTGTGAAAGTGTTTCTGTCAGTGAAACATTGCTGCAATATCCAAATGTTGGTTATTGAACTGAGCAATCAAATTATAGAGTTAATTAAGTTTACACGCTTCACCAGGACCCAGTGTTACAGGCATTCATCACATTTACAATTATTCATTTGGTGAAGTTTTTTTTTTCTTTTCTTTGTACATGTAAATTCTAAAACCAACTTCAGTATCAATAAGCCGTTTCTGTGTTGTGTGTGCACTGATTGTCTTCCAGATGACGGGTGAGAAACGGCCATCTTCAGAGATGATGAAGCCCAAGCCCAAGCCCCAAAAGAAGAAGAAGAAGAAGGACCCTAATGAGCCGACCAAGCCTGTGTCAGCCTACGCTTTGTTCTTCAGAGACACCCAGGCAGCCATCAAAGGACAGAATCCAAACGCAACCTTTGGAGATGTTTCCAAGATAGTCGCCTCCATGTGGGACGGACTGGGAGAGGAGCAGAAACAGGTACACAAAAACACGCATGTTCAGTTGAGTAAATATGATTCAAAGGTACAATGCTTTGGATGCCTTGTTTCACATTTCACACACACGGAATTTCATACTGTGGTGTGTTCAGGCCACATGATGTTCAGTGATAGTTTTCCACCACACACCATCACTCTTCATACACACATCTTGTCTTGGTAGGATTGTAGGAGGGCAATGAATTTTGTGGTTTTCGATTGTTTTTAAAGCTGTTTAATCATTTCAGATTTTTCTTTGTGCAATAAATTTTAATACTTGTATAAATTTTCTTTCACTTCAAAATTATGCCATATTTTATCTTTTACATAAAATCTCACTGAACTATACAACAGTTTGTGGTTGTAAGTTGTAAACTGAAAATGTGAAAACTTTAAAGTGAACTTTTAGATATGGTGAAACAAAAACACTGGTTTATCTAGCAGATAAAATTAGATAAACATTGTAGCTTGTTCCCACAAAATATAAATTTTTTACTTGTTAACCAGTCACTGCTATCACTGAATCAAAGAGAACTACAAAGCTTACGGTACACTTTCTTTCTTCTTCATAAGCATCCTTATTAACATGTCTTTGAGCTTCTTATTTGTTTGCTGTGTGATAAACTTACGCAAGAAAATGTAGTTTTGAAGTAGTACAAACAAACAGCATTTGTACAGATTAAATAGATTTTATAAGCTTTGCATTAAAACAGCTTCGATGACAGCGAGACGTGACACATTTATTTATTTACAATCACGTTTGAAAAGCTTTTAGTTCTTGTTTCATATGTTTACTTTTGGATTACACATTCACAATCAGTACAGAATTAAATGTGATTATTGAAGGAAGTGAAACATTGTTTTTAGCCATCAGCGGTGTAGATGTAATCAGCTAAATTTGGTTTTATTACACCCCGACCTGTGCGTATGAAACCGCCTTAACATTTACTGCAGTTTATTGATTCCCACAATGGAGCACAGTTTCAATTTCATTCAAACATTCCAGACCAACAGAGCTGAATAGGTTTCTGTGTGTTTTGTGGTAACAAATGATAGTGTGAAATGAACGGAAAATGAGACAGTCTGATGATCGTGCGCAGACTCATATTTTTAGAATATCCAGTCAGAGGCACAGCCTATTGGGTGTCAAATAAAAGCACCTGTCTCCATGACAAAGTGCAGCCCATTCTCTGCAGCGCCCCTCTCCAGCATGTGTCTTTTTCTTTCCCGTCCGAACCTGCTTTATACGCCGGACTTTGGAGGCCGGCTGTCCCTTTTATTTGTAGTTAATTTTTGCCACCTTCACCGGGGCTCTTCACCATGAATCTTCATTTCGCCGCTGACACTCTTGAATGTGAATTCCTCATTTCCTGTCCTTTTATTTATATCTGTTGCCTGGTGATTTGATCATGCTGGGAATACAAGATTAGCAATTGCCTCGTCCTTGGTTTTCCCTCAAGGACATCTGCTCCAGAAATGTTATTGTTTGTGCTTCTTAACCCTTTGTCTTCTGGCGATTTTTTTCACTGTTTAAATTTTCTGTTTCCTTCTTACACATTTCACATGCATTTGTCCTTCACAGTGGAACCAGGAAAACAGGAACACAACTAACAAACTAGTAGTACAGCAGCAAAATTGCCCCATTTAGCGTGCCACTCTACAGCTAATTTCTTTATTTCTGCATCACGTGTTTAATCAGACGTGTCAACTCACAGGACACATAATTAACTTGAGTTAATGATTCATTATCGAATGAAATGTAGCACTCTGTCTGGGCAATAACCCCGTGATTGCTTTAATTAATACAATAGACTACCACTGTCATTTATCTTGACAACTTCATGAAATAGTTCAACACAAAAGCAGCATGTAATTCTGAAGTGGATGGAAAATTATGCTTTCAATGTGTTATTACTTTAAATTTATTTTCAAATAAAAAGGTAAGAAGTATGTTGAGCATGTTGTCAGCTCCCATGAGCTAAAACGGTTTAACAACTACATTTCATCACAACTACAGCTCTGCAAAATATCTCAACCTCAGCCCGATTAGATTTTTATCAATTCAGAGAGCTTTTATCTTTGCTGAAGAAAACAATGTGCATGAGGCTGCCACTACCATATTTCACATTGAGATGGTGTGTTCAATGCGTATTGCAGCATTGCAATTTTTGCTTGTAAGCTAAAAGATTCAGGTTTGGTTTCCTATGAGCAGATTGACTTCTTCCATATGTTGCTGTGTATTCTGCATGTCTTGTTGCAACCTGCAAAATGAATTTTTTAGACTTTTTTTTTTAACAATGATTTTTTTCGGCTCTTTCGTAAACACAACATTTGTGGAGAGCAAAATTAACATATGCCCTGTTGACAGATTCTCACACCTGAGCAGATGAACTCTGCAGCTCCTCCATGGGTGTTGAGTGCTTCATTGCCGTCTTTAACGTTTTCAATTATAAAGAAAAGGATCTAGCATTTTCCTTCCAATTTACAATATAACATTAGTTTGTGTGCATCTACCAAATGAACGCCAAATAATGTACAGAAGTTAATGGTAGCAAAAAATCCCCCCAAAAATTCAAAGGGTATGAATAACACTTAATAAAGTCCTTAAAATGTCTCCTCAAAGGTCCAAAACTACAAAAACATATCTTCTTTGCTGTAACTCTCGTAAATTGCATCTGTAAGGAAAGCTGTTCATGCCAATTTCTCATTCCTGAAAACATTTTCAACATACAGCTTCAATTTTATAGTTAACTGTTCCTGATCTGTTTACATACACACCACTATGCTTTTCCTTCCAACATGCGGTCGTCACATCATCACTGTTGAGGTGTATTCTTTAATGTCTCAGTCAGACCCTCTGGAGCCTTGCAGGAACACCAGAATGTAAACACAACCCTTCCCCTACACACAGGTTTGTTTTAACTAGATCAGAGCTCCTGTTTCCAATTATCTATAGCGCTTCTCAAACATACCATGGAGCAAAAATTCACATAAATGCAATAAAGGAAGCACGTTTTAGACCTTTGAATTGGACAAGATCAACACTTTTTCACTGTTATCATTTGCTTTTTGCTTGTGATCCTGTTTGTTGATCTTCATTATGTTTCTTCTACTTCCCCTGTGTTATCCAAAAGTACAGCATAACAAAGACATGTTTATGTTCATTTTTTTTTTCTTTTTCTTTATATTTTTTTCTAGTTATGCAGGTTCCAATGACCTGTGCTTTAAAGTGTAAGATCAATGGGTTATTTGGGCTGCGTTATTCCTCAAGGTGCCTACATGTTAATGTTGCCCCAGAAACATAAAAGAACACTTTTCTTGTTTTTGTTATTTGAGATTAAGATCAATTTTCAGTTTTTACAACAGTGAAAAGGGGGGTAATGATAATGGATTTGCGTAGGAGTGAGGGGAAACCTTAGCTTTATTTAATTGAGTCCATGTTTTGGATTTGTGTGCTTTTGAAAGGTCAGAGACCAAAAAAAAAAGCAAAAAAACAAAAACAGACTGTCAATTAATTTAAGCTGCATGTTTGGATATTAAACTCCTTGTTTAGGCTCAGATTTTGTACACTTTTATTATGTTAGTTTTTCTTTCCTCTCCCCTCTTTACACCTCTAACATTTCTCATCCATTACTACTTAGTATGTCTTTCATTTTATCCTCGGTTGCCACCATCCCCACCCTTACTTCTGTTTCTCACCGATTATTTGGTTTTACGTTCGCAGGGTAATCATTCCCATCGGTGTCAGCAGGGCGCAGGGTTATTGTCTCCTGTAATTAACTGGTTATCAAACAAGAACAATTCATTAAGGTACAATTAGGGGGCTAATTCAGATGGGACACCTCTGTGCTGGGATTACGTTGGAGGCATATGCTATCCCTCCTTGCAGCTTTGTTATTTTTAATTCATACTGACCTGCAGCCTTTGACGGCTTCAACCACTAATGAATCCACTCACTTTGGAATAATTAGACATCCTTAGGCATAGTAATTTGCTTGAAAGTATCTGTCGTTGCATAGATCATTAGCTGTGTTAAATTAATTTGAAATTAAGGCTGCTGGGAGTAGTTTGAGTTAATAAAAGCAAAGACTTTTAGTCTATAAGATGCAAAGAGTGACTTAAGAAATGATTTTGAAAACTTTAGGAAAATTGACAGTATTTTCCTATGCTTGCTGCATAATGTATAGACATTTATTGCCTTGCAGAAATTTTTTTTACATTGTGCTGCATTACAACACACTTTAATGTATTGCATGAGGATTTTGCTTGATAAAACAGCGCAAATTAGTGCATAACTGTGAAGCGGAAGGAAAATGATACATGGTTTACAGAAGTTTACAGAAAACAGAAGTGTGGTATGAAGTTCCCTCCCCTCCAGGCTCAGTGCTGTGTAAAACCAGTGCAACATGTCTAAGTGAACTTTCACTAGACTCATATCCTTTGGAACCCATGAATGAGTGTATTCTAAAATTTTCCCTTTTTTTATCTTCTAGCTCTTTTCCATTACATCAACATAATACTGCCACCACCATGTTCATTATTTGATTAATTCTGATTGGCAGTGTTACTTTGCATGATTATTTTGCAGGCAGGCCAAAAGGTTCATTTTTGATCTCCCCTTAGCATCTTTGTCCACAGCTTTGCTATGGCTTCTACGTGGCTTATTTGCGTATGGCAACTTTAAAAGAACTCTTACAGCTTTCTTTCAACCATGACTTCTTCTTACCACCAAGGCTACAATTGTGAAGCACACAACAAAATATTTTCCCATCAACAGATTTTCTTACCTAAGCTGTGGATCTCTGCAACCCCTCCAGAGTTAGCTTGCGATTCTTGGCTGACTTTTCGATTACTGCCTATAGTTTACGCTTCATTTCCTTACAACTGAACTGTTCTCTGGAAGGTGTTGGTGTAACATGACAAAATGTGAAAACAGGGGAATTAATACTTTTGGATGCTGCTGTATATCAAGGTAATAATGATAATATTGTAAATATGGATGAGTGAGAGGATAAACATCAGCTGTTTGAGCAAGAGATTGTATCCGGCTTCATCCCGCTTTGTTTGCTGTCTTGCTTGTTTGCTTGTTTGTTTATTGAGTGCGTGCGTCAGCGGCTGCCAGCCTATGCTCACTTGGCAACCCATGAATGCTTAATGGTTATTCTACCCCACCTCTCTGAGAAGAGATGACCCTGCCCATGTAGCCACTGACAGTATCTCATAGAGGATCAGTAATTACCCGCTGCATTCACTCACGCAAAGAAGAGTGCCCTCCTTCATATTAAAATGCTGAGATCTGAGTCTTTTCTATTGATTTGAGGGTGGACTTTCTGACACTTTCTTTTGCTGCATGAAAAAGGCAGCAGCAGCTGCACACAGGCCGTGAGTGACATGTGATGACATTAACTTGAATTCCCTGTCTCAACGCATCATTTGAGGTTCATTCAGACAGTTCAAGATTGCCTTTTTGCTAAAGCTGTTTTGAGTTCTTTTATTTTTTTTCTCTCTCTCTCTCTCACATCTGAGTGATTTGCTGCGACATCAGCTCTGATTAAGAGATGAGCAACAGCCTTAATAGAGAAGAACACTGAAAAAGAAGCGTGCAGAGCGACAAACAGGCTTTCGCTCCTCGTTTAACTTCTATTTTCATGTTATTGTGTAGAATCTTTCTTGACATTTCATTTTGAGCTGAATTGGATTTTCAAGAAGCAAATGGTTCGAATGCATCAGCATCATGCAGATGGGCAAAAATCTCCTTGACCTGATAATTGTGCGGCAAATGCATGTGAAATGTTTTTTTGTTTTTTTTTCCATCTCAGCCCTGACTCCCCGAATCTCATCCGCATCAGTCAGTGTGAAACGGAGGGTCATTGCAACCTTTAGTATCGGCTTGTAATCAAACATTGTTGTTGTTGTGTTTGTTCCTGCAGAGCTACAAGAGGAAAACAGAGGCTGCTAAGAAGGAGTACCTGAAAGCCCTGGCCGCCTACAGAGCCAGTCTGGTTTCCAAGGTAACAGTGGGGGTCACATGTTTGATATACATGGGTCAGCTGCAATATAAGGGATGATAAATTAGACAGAATTCCTCTCTCATTCCAAAGAAAAGGTCAACTAACAGCAAAGATGGTTTAGTACGTCTTCATGTAGACATATATATGCATTATGATTGAGTTGAATAACAATGCATGTTTCAATGTTATCATGTCAATATGTAAATGTATTTATGAGTGGAGGTAAAAGAGAAAGGCTGTGCGTGTGCTCCAAAGAAAACAGGGAAAATTAGGCCTGAAACACACCTCAATTTGTAACCTGGGGAGAAATAAAAAGTAATAGTGCACGTCTGCGTGCCTGCTCATCAGCGTGCATGTGTAAGAGCAGGAGTGGACATTACCTGTCATTTGCCGTCCTCCTGGTGCTTGGTTCCTCCCCGGTGGGCTGCTAATGTGTTGGCTGAGGTTTGCTCACATCCACTGCCCTCTCTTTGAAGCAGTTTAAGTCCAGACCATTACCATTTTTTGACTGATCATGTTTGTGCAAAAAGAGAGAGCTCATGTATGAAGCTTAAAAGCAGTTGTAGCACTGTTCCAACTTCATTTCATATCTGTCCCCACATTGTTCTACATATTGAGATCTAAATTACATTAGCATTTGCCAAGCTCCTCCTCCTCGCCCTCTCTAGCCCTC
Organism: Xiphophorus hellerii; assembly: GCF_003331165.1. Lineage (NCBI taxonomy): Eukaryota > Metazoa > Chordata > Actinopteri > Cyprinodontiformes > Poeciliidae > Xiphophorus > Xiphophorus hellerii. The sequence goes on along the minus strand of NC_045691.1, from coordinate 10,605,945 downwards.
CTCCCCCGAATGGGACGCCACACTTCCTCTCACGCTCATGTGCAGAAAACAAGCACCTTGATTAAGGCATGAATAGTTAATTCATCAGCCTCTTCACTGTGCCATACTTTCTACTCAAAAGACTATTCTCATCTCTTGTCTCTAGTGCGATTACACATTCAGGGTATCCTATGCAGAGGCTTGATTGATGCCATATGATGGTAGTTTGAGAGTCAAAAGAAAAAAAAATCTGACAGACAAAAATAAACCTGCAAACCTTCGCTCTCTCGTTCAGGAGGAGCCAATCTGAAAGCAGGACTGAGCCTCATCCTTCAAAATGACTCTCTTTTTTTTTTTTTTAATTACAGATGAAGGAGTCTTTTCAGAGTGAATTGGGGTGGGTGGAATTGGAGGTAATTGGAGGATCATTTGAAGGATTTACATCCTGTGTGTGCACCTGTTGCCCTTTTGTTTTGTGACATTTGTCAGTTTATGTAAGAAGAAAAGAACAAAAAGTTTGATTGCACCTCTAAATACCATTGGCCCTTCCCTTGTGTCTGAAAATTAAAATAAAAAAAAGTTTAAAAGATAAAATGTCTTTTAGCATAAACCATCTCCACTCCATCTACTGTAATACACCCTCTTTGACTATCCACTTAAAAATGAGCTCTAACAAATCAAATCCATCATCTCACTCTTCCCCTTCTCCCTTCACCTCATTTCTTCCTTATTTCATTTTCCACTTGACCCCTGCAAATGTTCCTGTCCCCCTGCTTTATCTGCTCCTTCATATCGTTCCATTGATTATTTGAGGGATTTGGCTGGCTGGATGGGAGCCATTACTAAATAACAGACCACCACACATCATTCTAGTAAGTCTGACAGTTAATGAGAAAGAATCCCTGTGCTTCATACATGCATCTGCATCTTCCCCAGGGAAAGAAAGGGAGACTGAGAGACCTGCTGAGTGAATGTTTATAGATGTAGATGAATGCAGTGGTGGGCGGATGGGTGGGTGGAGTTAATGAATAAATAGAAGATGAAGAAATAACAAGAGTGGACACAAGTTAACATACTCTAAGCTCTTTAATTTAAGGTAAAAATGTCATTATGTGATTAATGAAGGACCCAAACGCAGGGACTGATGGTGACTGAAATAAGTAGAGTTTTAATAATGAGATAACAAAAGAACTTACAGGGGGGATCAAAGGCAGAGCAGGACACGGAGCTTGGGCGGCATAACAGAATGAACCAGCAACAAGTAATGAAAACCAGTGAGCTTATACATAATGAGGCAAGGAGAAGGGTATTGGATACAGGTGAGCTAATCCAGAAATTTGTAACAGCTGTGGAGAGCAAAACACAAAGACTGAGGGAAGGTGAATAACGCAGAGGTAGCTGAACTAAACACAAAGGAAACTCAGTGTTATCCTCTGCTGTTTACATGTTGATATCTCCTTTGCATCTTATGAATAAACTAAAATTAGACTAATTAAATGCCCTTGAATGAAGGGATGCTCCAATCAGTATTGTGTGCCCAATTTCCCATTTTATTTTTTTATTAACTGCAAAATTATGATCTTCTGAAACAGATTTTTGCCAGTTTTATTTTCTCATTAAACACTTTAATGACAAAGATTTAAGAAATCTATGTTAAAAAAAGTACTCCTCTTTTCTTTTCTCAGTTCTTCTCTGCTCTTTTCAAATAAACGATTAACAGTTTAAATTCTTTATGGCTTACAACACTCCTGTTTAAAGATGTTGTGATGTAACACAGTGGTAAACATCCTTATAGAATTAAATCCAGCTTTTTATAAAGGAAATCAAGAATCCCCAGTTTTAGTCATTAATCTGTTTGAAGCTTGGCACAAAGCTGAGCAAATTCTGTTTACATCACAGCTTTTTTGGCATTTGTTTCTGCATCAGCTACACACACACTAATATACATATATAATAGTTTTTGTATCTTAACTTAGCTGCCGCTAAGTCATGATAACAGATTGCAAATATAATGATAGCATCAAAATAGTCAGGAGGATAAACTTTGTAGTTACACATTTGTAAAGCAGTATCCACAGCAAATTATGTTTAATCAAATAAAGTCTGATTAATCTGTGAAATTCTTTTGCAATGAGATTAATTACTGTGTTTTGGTTTGTCCTGTTTTGCTTTTAGACGTATAACGACCCTGGGGAGAATAAAACTGCCCAAACGAGCCAGGCCTCTCCACATATGATGCCAACCAACTCGCTGTACAGTGTGCCACCTCCCCCACAGCCGTCATCGCCATACCTGGGACCCGGGGCCTTCCCTCTAACCGACCTGCAGAGCTATGCAGGCCACGCCCCACGCCACACTCTGTCACAGACCCTCAGCCAATCCCAATGCTGCCCAGCATTAGTGCCTCCCCACCTTCCTCCTTCCAGATCAGCCCGCCGCTTCACCCCCACCAGCAGCTCTCCCTGCACCAGAGCTCGCTCCTCAACCAGCCCATCCGAATGCAGCAGGTCCAGTCCCAGCCAATCATCTCTCACCAGATGGGGCTACAGGCCTCTCTTCACTCCCCACCTCCAGGGCAGCAGGTACAGAAATAAACTGAGACAAATCTGATGATGAGTGTAATGAGATCTCTGCTCAGGGGTTTTGCTTAATTTTTTGTGAATTATCTCCTTTAGGGTTTTTCCCACCTCCAGTCAGAGTACCAGAAGAGCATTGGGGGTTCCCAGTCACCAGGAGCTCCTGGCTCTGGGCCCGGTCCTGGAGTGGCTCAGACCCATGAGTGGGATGGAGAATACTGCAATCGGGAGTGCGGCAACCACTGCAGGTCAGTGTATACGCAATAATTGATCAAAGTTATAGTCTTACAACGGTCCACTTCACGGACATGTTTTATGCTATGGCTTAGCATCGTTTATTAGAAATACTTAAGTTGATTCATGTTTTGTGTCAGATTATTGAACTATATGACAAGTTGTAAAACCAAGTCTGTTAAAAATACAGATACATTGCAACAAAAAAGAAAATTATTGAAAATGTAATACAATAATTCAACTCAAAAAATGAAAACTTTCATATTATATAGACTCATAACACACAGTGATTTATTTCACTTGTGTATTTCTCTTAATTTCATAACTATTGCTTACAGCTTAATGAAAACATAATGTTTAGTTTTTTCAGAAAATTAGAATGTTCCATAAAAGCAAATAAAAGAGACCTCCAACACAAAAACCCGAATCAAATATTTGAGCAATTTGTAGATTGTAGAAGTAGGTAATGTGCTAATTCAGCCTCCAACAACTAATGACTGGAGTTGAACTACACATGCATGGAACTGACTTTACACTCTCCACAAGGAGAATAAGGTGAAAAAGGTGAAATTCTCAAAGAACCTGGAACTTCACAAAAGATGATGAAGAATTTTTTAATAGAAAGAAGGAAAAAGTATTGTAGAAGGAGGTGCAAACAATCAGGGCTAGCCCCAAGCTGAGGATTGTGAAGCAAACCCTATTCAAGGATTTGGACAGCAGTCAGCATTAGCAGCCACCACACAGACACATCCAAGACGTTGGCTACAAGTGTTGTTTCCCTGTGTCCCGTCTTGAAACCTGAGATCTGCCAGGGAAAAAAAAGATGACTTCCAGCTTTCCTCTTCTAACAAGATTTATGGAGATGATTTTACTTTCCAACAACACTTAGCCTGTTCTCTAACTGCCAAAAGTACTAGCACCTGTTGAGCTTTCTATCACTAGGTTTATTGATCCTAGCTATCAAACAGTGCATTAAGTTTAGCTCATGATTCAATTAGTTTAAAAAGTTTTCTCTCCAAGGAAACCCAGCAGATTGCAGTATAAGTGTGACGTGTTTCACTTTTTGAATTGAATTACTGAAATAAATGAATGATATTGTAACTTATTACGATTTACATTAAGCATACAATTTGCAAACATGTTTGAGGTTGGCCTCGGATTTTATTGTATAAGGGCTGAGAGTTGTAAGACCAAGTGAAGATTTTAAGACAAAAGAAAAACTAAAAACTAATATAAAGAGATATTTATAACCTCAGCATTTGTATATTGACAGAGATTGAAGCTCTGCTTCTTCATAGCAGATTTAAAATCCATACTTTTTTATGCTCATGAAATCCGATTTTTTATTTAATTCTAAAAAGCTTAAACTTAAGCTAAAAGTAGAACAACCAAGTCCATGATAACAAGACAAAAAGTATTTTTACATTCTTTTGATGTTTTATTTTTGTTAATAAAGTCAGCAAATTTTTGTTTGTTTAATTTCTTTTCTTTTTTTTGTTCTTGTGTTACAGTGGAAGCATGATAGGCAGGGACAAGCCCCTCTACCTCACCTGAAACTGAAGATTATCCTCTGCTGACAAATGACGACACCGAGGAGTCTATTCTCATCCCGCTCTGTTCTCCTCACCCAGCCCCGACCTCCTTCCTCTCACATCATGTGTACACTTTACATACAGCCACACACAAACACATTCAGATTCCTGAAACTGTTATCATCAACCTGTTTATTTTTCATTGTTAATGTAATTATTATTTCTTGCAGTTTCTAGAGTTTGTGACCAGTTTTTTGACTAGATGACTACTGTCTGTACCACTTATTGTATTAACAGTCTTCTTGCTGTTTAAATTTGCCAAGCACTTATAAAATCCCTCCCCCCTTTTCCTTCTCTTCCTCCTCCTCTTCTTCTTCCTCATCCTCCTCCTTCTCGTCCTCCTCCTCCATGCCTCCTCAGTTATATGTCTGAGCCCTCTCTGATCTGGGCTATGGAGTGCTCCTCTTGTGTGTCACCATCAAAAGACCCCTTAGGGATCCCATTCAGCTTTAAGTAGAAAAAAATAAGTGTTCCTCCTTTTTTCCACCCTATTTTTGTAGTTTTCTTTGCTTTTGTTGGTGTTTCTGTCTTATTTATTTCTTGCTGGCTATTTTGTTTCTCTCTCTCTTTTTTTGCATTTTTCCTAGTAAGCCCTGTATCATAGAGAATATTAACTCCTAGTATGTTGAGCATAGGCCTTGATGTTATGGTAGCTGTGCTTACGGGCCAGAAGATTAAAGGCTTGGTGGGGAATGAGACAGAAAAACAAAGCAATCTTTTTTATTATTAATAAAGACCTGTAGAGGTCTACTGAGCTGTCACAGTGTGATTGTAAATATCACTTTTGTGGAATCAAATTGGGAATTAAAAGTCCAAATAGATTTGTTCCTCTAAAAGTACATGTATGTTAATGTATGTGTGTGAGTACGTCAGGACGTTAGAATGTACCCCATTCATGGCGTGGTATGAGTGTGTGCGACCAGAGGACTAGTAAGTGTGACTCTCTCTGTGTTTGAGTCTTTCCTGTGAATTTAACCATCCCGTGCAGCTGGATTTCGGAGGAGTATTTCACACTTTCACTCTCGCATTAAATCTGTGCTCACTCGTGTGTTGTTGTTTTATTCAGACAAAATTCAGACCGAATATACATATATGTCCTGCAGACCATTAAACAGAAAGAGCAAGGTGAGAGACAGAGAGCACAGAGATGGAAAAGAAATGCTGTGAGATAAAATGAGATGTAAAGTTTCAGATAGGAAAGTAGGGGGTGGGATTAATGCCTCAAAATAATCACCCCTCCCTTCGTTTGTTTAGCTGTCTGACCAATGTATCCATGTTGTCTCCTCACCACCCAGGAGGGCGGGGGGACCTGCAACGTGAACATACACATCACAAGTAATTTTTATAAGTTTCTGGTTCGTGTTTGGTTGTGTTTTTAACTCTTGTGTGATTAACGGAAAATGCATTTTGCTGACAAAGACATCTCGTTTTTATCTTTTTGTGTAGCAGAATTTCAGTTCTAGTCGCTGCAACACAATAACATTTTAAGTTGTGTAAAAAAATACAAAACAAACAAAAAAAACTGCCAACTGTAGTTATATTATTTGTAAAACAAGTAATGATAAATATTTGAAATGGTTATTCCTACATTGTTCCTTTTTTTGCTAGTTACCCATCAGCTGTTTGACAGGTTTTCTTATTTATAAAAGAAATGAGATCAATTTTGCTTCTTACAATGGAGGTGTATTTTTATTCTTATTTTATTATTCTCTGCTTTGGTTTGATAAATAATGATGATGACGATCACAAGGATGATTATTTAGTTATTTTTTTTATATATTTTGGATGCTGCCTTCTTTTTCTTTCCTTGCCAGCAGCATCACTTTCTGTCATAATGCTTCTTTTATTTCAGACCTGCATAATAAAGAAAAAAGTTCAAAAAGTGAGCTTGACACATGTCATTTCATTTCCCCATGGACATATTTTCATCTTCTGTCGTCTTCTCCAATTAGACGATCACACCTTTTGTTGAAGACTTTATAATAGCTATCATAAAAGCAGAGAAACACCCCCAACTCTCTCTTCTGCACTTTATATCCACACTTTAGAGGGGTCACATGTTTTTGTTTCCCGTATTTATATTTAGCCCCAGTGGCATTAGCTAATTAACCATGGCTGGCTACAGTGAGCACCAGCCAGCAGGGATATTGCCAGTAAACTATCTCAACGAACAGAGGAGCAGATGCAAGGAGACGTTTTGCTTTTGCTTGTGAAAGTAGTGCATCGTAGGCGTCTAGTGTGAGATAAAGAGTACGGGAAAAAAAAATCCAATGCGCATACAAACTCAGGCAACCGTCCAAGTGCTGATTTTACCCCAATTGCAAACACATCTTCTTAGAGACTTCATGAAAGAAGTCTAGAAGAGATTGAAATGAAACTGTCACGATCCTCACATTCAATGTTTATTCATTTAACGCCTGCCTGCCTTTTCTTCTACGGTGGCATTGAATTGGCAACTAGATCATTATTGGACAATTGGGAAACCTGCCACTTTGTGATATGACACACATTATACGAAAATCACAGTCATACATTCTTAATGCAGTGTCAGATAAGAGGGAGTTTGGGTGCAGCCACACAGTCTTGGGCTCTGTGCCTTTTGTGTACATAAATGAATATCATCCTATATGAAACTAAGTGTGTGTTTTCTTGCGTAGCGTAATCTCTGTTCCTGAGCTTTGTGCTTACAAAAACAGTATTGTGACAATGAGATCTCCCTTATTTTACAAAAATATAAATCGAGCACACTCTACCATTAGACTTTTATTGTCTATAGTCATTCTGTCATAAATACTGCAAAGGGGACAGCATCACTTTGACACTCTTGTCAGCACTTTTTATCCTATTCCTCATCCCCAAGTTGAAGTCGGGAGGCCAACGGTAGTGAAAAAGGGGCAATTTATGGTTGTGGTTTTCAATGTGATCCTGTCAAACACTGACCATTTTAGTTTACATAACTTTATGTAGATTGATTTAGTGGATTACAATAATAAAAACATGTTATCTGTCTGAAGGTGTAATACTAATTCTAAAGCACATGCAACACATTTCTATCCAAGGTCCATACATTTTTTTACACACTGGTTTGGATTTATTATCACATTTATGAATGTGTAGAGCAGCATTAAGAGCCAAAAACATTGTGTCACTAGTCTTAATTAATATTGATGGAAAATGTAAGTGTTCAGGGGTGCATAGCTTGTGGGTGCCATGAGCACTTAAAAGAAGTTAAATGTCATCAGCCAGTTTTTCTAAACAGGTTTCTATTCCTTTTTAGCATATCTAGTCAGTGGGTAGTGGGTGCATACTGTGTTGCGCATGTGCATGTCAGTAGGAAAATGCTGACACACACTTTAACTAGCTAATGACACTAAAGTTTGACTCTCACTTTCAGCTTCCAATTTGGCACTAAAGAACTTTATCACCGTTTTTAAGGTATCTGCACTGCTATTGGTTTGTCCCTAGTTTAAACTGTAAAATATCCCATTAAACCTGAACTGTGTGGTTCAGACTGCACTATGTAACATCTGTACATGGTGCAAAGGTCATTTACGACAATTTGGGATTCATGGAAGCTTTTATTTCTATTTCTGAAAACTGGAAAACTTGCATAAAGCACCACATTAGATCGAGTAGGAGAAACACATTATTTAGACTGGTCAAACCTGGACATTTCTATTACAAGTGTAGTTAATGTATGCAATATCTATCCACTGGGCAGTAAAATAAATCCCATATGGATTTGTATTGTTTTTGACACACCTCAATATTGTAGATCACTTAAGAAAATGTTATATTTTATATGACCAGAGGAAAAAAAAATAGAACATATTTTTCAAATGATTTCAGATATTGTGAGAAAGTAGTTACATATCTAACCCATATTGCCCCTATGTAAAAACACAAGTAGCCATTATATTGATTTTATTGTTATAACCTTGTTGGCAATAACTGGCATCAAGCAAAAATACTTTTATATCATTAGGAAAGCTATTGCATTATTCTTGAATTGTTTTAAGCTCACCACATTTGAGGATTTTCAAGAATAAGCAGCCTGTTTCTTGAAAACAGGCTGCCAGAGCATACGCTTGAGCCTAAGATCACAAACTGACTGCGAACATCAGGGCAATATTTATACAAGAGAAAAAGACATACCCAGCTATTTTCTGTTAGTAGTAGGAGTAGTATTTCTATTATCTGCAAGACTTTATTATTAGCGCAGATAAATGTTGATTTTAGGTGATCAGTGTTTAAATTGTTAAACCTAACTCAACTACATGTTGTGAACTCTAAATGCACCGAAGCTGTCGCATTCACCCAAAATCTTCCAGTTGCAACTTTGATGGCGCAACAGAGAAACAAACGGCAGGAAATGTGGGCGGTTTTGACAAGAAAACGAGTTTCGCTTTGTCTTCGGAATCAGTTAAGGTTTCTTTTTTCTGCTGACTGTACAGCACATAATTTATCAATTTCTCGTTGAATGATCCAGACGCATTCACTCTGATTGCAATTAATACCTTTTTTGAATGGTATTAACAAATTGATCATAATCATTACAGGATTATGAGATAAAAAAAAATAATGACAATGAATTGGTGGAAACCCCCTTTTTAAAAGAACAAACAGTAATTAATTATTTATTGGAGTAGTTTTACAGTCCTTGTGCACATTCACCAAATAATGTAGCAAACAAACAGAACACAACAAATCTATCTTCAGGGCCGTGCCGTGTGGCAAGCAGCACTGTGGTTTCACACTTGTAGATATTGACGTAATCCAAGGTACCTGCAATGTAAACTTTGAAAAACCATTATTTGCTACATGCGGTGGCCAAACAAAACCAATTTCCTGTTTTAATGATAGAGCTAACAAATAACGTACAAACTTGTTGCTGCACCTTCATGCAACAGTCAGAACTTAGCTCTTTTTCTTCTCTGCTTATAATTCTCCATGTGAATCATTGTGAATCATTGTGAAACATCGGGTGATGGAGAATTTCTCTCTATGACTCCATTAAACCAAATTTAAATTTCTCAATATCAAACTATCAACAGTGTAAGATGAGTTCAAAGATTGTATAAAGTGTGTGTTTAGAGTCAGATTTCTGATGCAACATGTGCAAAGATTTCTCAGTACAAATATTGTTAGCCAAACATATCCGAGTTTGGCTATTTTTGTGACATATTTTATAGGATGTTTATATACCATGATGTCAGTTTCCTCTCTAGGAAGACCAAGCTGTAAATAAAGTCAATGTTTTTGAATTTCTTGTTGATTGCTAGGTTGTGGATCTGGGCATTAAAACAATGGTGACACAAAGATAAACTTCTTAATCAGAAGTGAGTCCCCCCACCCTCGTTCCTCACATGACCCCTCATATTTGCCTGGCGGCTTTATGGGACATGTGTCCTCATCCCCACTGAAAACCTTTTGACTAAGAGCTAAAATAAAGAAGCCACACTTTTTCTCACACCTCAGCAGTTCTTAAATCTTGACATGAAGTGCAGATGAGTCAAAACGAGAACCACACATATAACCATTTTCTCATAACCCCCTTCAGTCGTCTGTGAAAGGCAGGTCTCGTTATGCACTGGATCACCTCAGAGTCGAGCCACAGAAACACGACCAGCCATACGTAGTCATTTTAGATGTTTGTTAAACACCACAGCTGCTCTGTTTGAGCAATATCGCCCACACATGCTGCACCTCAGATCCTCTGATAACTGCGTGATGGAGAGAGTTTGTGAAACAAACGGTTATGTTATTGAAATGAGGTTCTGCTCCAGATGTCTGGGATTTAAAAGTTGTTATGAGATAACATTGTAGTTACTTAGGAAGTTAGGTATTCGTCTCTGTCATGCATATGGCATGTAACAGTGTTTGAATTAGCCTGAAGATCAGATTGGGAACAGATTCAACTGAATGTAGTGCAGCATGTTGGCATGTTGTATAATAGACAGTCCTACCATTTGGCTGGCAAAAAAGGTCCTTGTTCTTAAAAATCAGTACCATAGCAACCAAGCTGTGGAACAAGCTTTGCCAATATACAGCAAACATAACATATCAGTCGCACTCACATTACTTTGAATTCAAGAGACGCTATTTGAAACAGTGCTGATTAGATGTTCTTCAATATTTTTTTTGAAATATAGAAAACACAGAAAAATGTAATCACTGTCCAGTGTGTGAAAGGTCCACACTTCTAGAAAAATATATGAAAAAGAGCTCGCAATTTGATAAAGTACCAAAATGTCTCACTCATAGCAATGAAAAATTATGTTGTCAAGTGTCTGCTGGAAAGAGACTGACCTCACTTTTAAAAAGGACGGTATCTGTCAATTGTTTGCGTGTAAAAAATACCTTTGTTGTCCCTTTTTTATTCTCCTGAAAAGCAGGGAAGATTGTCTTTGCTAAAAATGGCCAGAATGGGAAATCGAGGCAAGGACTGCTCCTAACTGGTATAAACACAAGAGACTACTTGAACGTACAATCAGGTTTTGACCTCTTGGATCATCTGCAACAATTTCTTGATTACTGAAACTAAAAGACCATCTCCAGCAAATGAACAATATTGGTAAGTCATACATTGAAGATTGTATGACTTCAGTACAATCTGGGGAAAGCTTTCCATACATGGCGAGTTAGAGATGAGAGAAACATCTTGTTCCACACTCAGTTTACAGTTGATAATTGAAAATCATCATTGTTAGTGTTAATTTTTACCTTTATTTTCATGTATTAAAACATATTATGCACATTAATCATAATGAGTTTTGCCACTGTTAAGCAAATGTGTAAACAGCATAAAATAACTACCGGTAATTAAAAAACGAGAAAAAATATAGCATCATTTTTTTATAAAAGAATTATGCAGTATTCTCACAAGCCAACTCTGACAGACTCCAACTATATTTTTCTCTGAAAATTGTTTCATATTTTGTTATTGCTTTGAAAAATATGACAAAAATAAAATCTTTCATTTCTGATTTAGGTTTGAGCTCTCCCAAAGTTAAAGTGCAAACAAACAAGATTGTCTTGTTTGGTCATTGTGAGCTCCATTGTTTCTGACACATGGTATGTCATGCTCAAGTAGTTTTCCTTCCTCATCAATTACAGTGTTTATGTACCTGCAGAATCCAGAATGCTTGGTGCATGATTGTAATTTTCATATTTCAAATCCAATAAATTGCTTCATCTTTAAAGCCCCTCATCTTCTATTTAGGTCTTCTTTTTTCCTCCCATGAGACATTTATTTTCGTCAGATGCATCTGCATTCATTAGAATCAAATCTACCTGAGTGTTTTCCCTCTCTTTGGTTTAGTTTTATCCCTGTCTGTGTCTCTTCTAAGTAATGATACTTTCTATCACTCCAAAGTGTTTTCAATCAGTCTCACTGGTTTTAGAGAAATTGACTTCAAAGGCATGGAGCGAGTGAAAAATGAGGATTGAATTCTAACTTGGGATTAAATTTGAAAAAAAAAAAAAAAAAAAAATCATCCTGGTGAAAGTCATTCACGGAGAGCTCCAGGTGCCTCCATACAAATCCTGATGAAGGTTACACTGTGAAAACTAGGTTGCAAGAGCGAATGTGATGAAAGTGTTTTACTTCTGTTTTGTCAACGTTGTAGTGGATCCCCTCAGTATGTGACAGGCTAGGCGATCATTTGCAGCAAGAGCAAATGAGAAGATGAATAAGATTTTTCTTGTTTTGTTTTTATTAAACATTTTTCAATCTATTTTGGTTTGGCCAACATCCGAGAAAATTATTTTTGGAAACATTGTTTTGGCCTTGGTCTCAGTTGTGAGGAAAAGGGTAACGAGTTTAGTAAAGTTATAGTTTGTATTGTTTGTTTGAATTTTAACAAGAAACAAGTATTTTTTTTTATATTTAAATTGAGATCTAAAGCTTGAAGTTAAATCCAAGTCCACATGGATTCCTCTGAATATAGTGTTTTATGGCATATAAAGTAGGTCTAAATACTGGCTCCATTTATGCCAGTTATGAAAATGAATAAAATCTTGGCCTTCTTTTTTCAAATTATTTGTAACACTGCTCTGCTTTTTGATTTGCCTGTATTGACATAGGCATTTGCTGAATTAAATTCTCAAACAATTTAATAAAATATCATTAAGGTTTTGC